>NC_047677.1:51373088-51648088 GCF_011762505.2 Arvicanthis niloticus | reverse complement strand
CATATATATAATATAGATATATTTCATATATATATGGTAACATCTTTCATATCATGAGTGTGGTGATCCTGGAAGGTGCAATGTAGATCTCCCAGTGAAAGAACTATGACTTTCTAGAAAAGAAATTGAGAAGGCAAGGATGAACCCTATGGTTTGAAACCATGTATTATCTCTCACTCATATGACACACAGAGACAGAGGAAACTGAGTCTGACTGTGATAGAACCTTTGGATGTCCTTTGGATTAAGTAAACACACAAAGATTAGACAGTAGTGACTTAAGAAGAGTAACCAGAAAACACAGACACACACTTCCCACATCGTACTGTGTGTTGCTGTCTGCTGTCTCAGAGTCCATTAAAAGGGGGTTCTTCTGTTTCATACTTGATCTTTGATCCACAATAAATTTTTTCTCATTACTTAGTTTATAATATTACAGTAGCAACAGAAATTGACCAGAACTCAAAATTAGTACTGAGAAATGTGAATCTTGCTGATAACTCATTGAATGTGGGCAGTGAGGCACAATGGAGTTTATGAGGTATCGCCAGATCAAAATAATAAGAGCCTTAGAAGCCACAAAAGGACACATTCAATTTCATAAAAATTTTGTTTTCCATGTAAATCCATTTAAACAAATAAGTAACAAGATTATATTTTTTTCCCTTGGCAGCACTGTGAACCAAAGCATTCACTGAGGCAACACTGGTCACAGTAAGTCACCCAAGAAATAGCAGTACTCTACTTAGTCTTCTGACGCTACAACCAGAGTGGTGACTCTATAGATGGACATGAACATTTATTGAAATACCATTGTCAGCAAAGTAATAAGCTAGGTACTAATATGCAACCTCTGTCATCGAGGGGATCAAAGTCAAAGTGATTCACAGGAAACTGGTTACTCTATCCTGTGAAACAGTGGTTGAATAGCATAGCTTTCACCCAGAGAATTCCTGAAAGACATTTAACAAATTGACTTTGTCTTCCTAGGGAACCATTTTAATGAACTCCAAGTCTTGTTCCTCCCTTTGCTATTCTAGTTTCCATTGCTCAATTGATGCTGTGAGGGAAACCCATTGCCAAGGGACCAGGTATGAGTTGATGCCCATTCTTGGCTGCAAAGAGTGAATTGTCTTCATACCAACTTCTTGAAATACAAGACCCAGGATGAACTGCACTCAGGCTCCTGGATTTATCCTCTTGGGACTGTCCAGTGTCCCAGAGAAACAGCAGCTCCTCTTTAGCATCTTCCTTGCTCTCTACCTGCTGGGACTTTTAGGGAACCTGCTACTTCTCTTAGCCATTGGTGCTGATGTCCACCTTCACACTCCCATGTATTTTTTCCTCAGTCAGCTATCATTTGTGGATCTTTGCTTCATCACCACCATAGCCCCTAAAATGCTAAAGGCTCTGTGGACTGGAGATGGATCAATCTCATTCTATGGATGCCTGACTCAGTTGTACTTTTTTGCTGTTTTTGCAGACATGGATAACCTGCTTCTGGCAGTCATGGCTATTGACCGCTATGCTGCTATCTGCCACCCTCTGCGCTACCCACTTCTCATGACTTCTTGTAGATGTGAGGTCCTGGTCAGTGGGTCATGGGGAGTGACTAATTGTGTGTCTCTGACCCATACTTTGTTGCTCTCTCAGTTATATTTTCATACCAATCAAGAGATTCCTCATTTTTTCTGTGATTTTGGGCCTCTCTTATGGCTTTCCTGCTCTGACACTCACCTCAATGAGGGTCTGATGATGACTTTGGCTGGAGTTTTGGGAATCAGTGCAGTTCTCTGCATTGCAAGTTCTTATGGTTGTATTTTTTATGCTGTGGCTAGGGTTCCATCAGCACAGGGGAAATGGAAAGCGTTGTCCACATGCAGTTCCCACCTCTCTGTAGTTCTTCTTTTCTATAGCACAGTCTTTGCCACCTACCTGAAGCCTCCATCTAGTTCTCATTTCTCTGGGGAGGTGGTAGCTGCTGTTCTGTATACCCTAGTAACTCCCACTCTGAACCCCTTCATTTATAGTCTGAGGAACAAGGATGTTCAGAGTTCATTGAGAAGGATTTTGAACATGGTGAAGTCTCAGGACTAAGGAAGGGTCACACCCCACGTGACTACCACACATGCAAATTGAGTCAGTTAACACCATGGCTCATGAAAAAATTACATGATGGCTATAACTAATCTTCAGTGTTAACTGTACTCAATTTGGAATCACCTTCAAAGTACACCTAGGGGCATGTCTGTGAAGGTGTCTCTGGAGAGATTTTGCTAAGGAGGAAAAATCCACTTTGTATGTATGTGGCACTATCCATTCCATAGAATTATCCTGGTCTGATAAAGGGTAAAAGGAAAATCCTAGCTTACTATCATTATTCATCGCTTTTTTTGCTTGTTGACCACATGTGCAATGTGACCTGCGACCCCATTTTTCCTTCTGTGCTTTTCACATCCTGATGTATTATATTCTTCAAACCAAGAATAAAATGGAACTTTCATTTCTAAATTGCCTGTAAGATGTTTTTACACAACAACAAGACAAGTAAATAAAACGATCTACTGGAAATAATACTATGTTAGGTTTCATATTCTTTAATTTGTCTTTTTATACTCATATTACTGATGCATGAATGTTCATTGCATTAAATTTTCAACCCCAATAAGCCCATGCAAAAACACACAGCTCAGTTTTTGTATTTATAAGCTGTACATCTAGATTGGGCAGATCTAATACTACACTACTCTGTTCCCCAGCTATGAGATCTCTTGCTACTTGAGGCTTCTCCTGGCCGCTCCATCTTCTTTCCATCTCTTTCTCTGTTCTTCTCCTTCATTGTCCCCTATCCTTTCTCTACTCTTTAAAACCTCCAGCCCCACCTTTCCCTTCTATTGCCTAATTACAGGCTCCTGCCTTTATCTGACCAGTTAGAATGGGGAGAAGTTTCACATGAAATTGTCTGAGTAAGTGATCCACTCCTCATTGAGGCAACCCCTCTTGAGAAAGCAGAATTAACATCAGAATACAAACAGCACCAGGGCAACTCACAACATTTCCTCCTTTTTTTCCAGTTAAAATGTAATGAAGTTTGGTTATACAATGAGCAAGTAGGACATTGCCTCACAATTTCCTTGGGTTGTTGCCAAGTGATAGAGAATTCTTTCTTTAAACCTTTGCTGTTAACATGGTGTTTTTTATAAAATTCTGATACACTGGTACACTTCCTATCAATAGCTGGTCAATTTCATTATTACCTTGTGCCAAAGGGTCTGGCAGACCTGTATGGGATCTTATGTGTGTTATATATAGTGGTGACTCCTATTTCTGATCATTTGTTGTAGCTGAGTAAATAGTGAAATCAATTCAGAATCATCCTGAATAAGTTCATCAGTCTCTGTATAAAACAATCCTTTCGGTTACTATATTAACAGACTCTTATAAATATGACAAGACCATGAGTATTGCATATAATTCAGATTTTTGAACCAACTTATACGGACTCTTAGCCACCTTATATCTTCTGATTTATATCCTGCCTTTCCTGATTTATTAGCATCAGTGTAAAATGTAGGGGCTCCATAAATTGGAAATCTTTATTATATGAGGGAGAAACCAATTAGTTCTTTTTATGAACTGAAGTCACTTGCTTTTAGAGTATCTGTTGGTAATCTCTCCCAAGAAATTACTGCATATTAATAATCACTACACTCATGTGATAATTGTTAGAATCCCTACCAGTGGTTTAGTTAAAAAAAAACAAAAACAAAAAAACAAACAAAAGAAACAAAAAAACAGCCCCTTTTATTGCATCTCCTATTCTAGAGATCTAGTGAATTAAAGTATTCCTGTCTTTTTCTAATATTTTTCCTCCAACTGAACCTGGAAGCCACTGACAACTCATGTTAAAGAGAGCTTTAGTGTTCACAAGTAAGGTCAGGAAGCTGGTGAGTCTGACAATAACCCAGGTCAATAGGTCAATAGGAGAAGGATGAGAAAGAATATAATTTTATTCTACTCTTTAGAGAGTATATTATAGGTTTCCTTTTAAAATAATTAATGTTGTTGTTGTTGTTTGTGTATATGTATGATATGTGTAAAATTACTTATGATATATCATTTTTGGGAAAACAAATTGCAAGTTCAACCATCAAGTTTGCATGCTTAAACCAAATACACACAATAGAAAAGAACTCTTCAAATATCTTACTACAATAATATAGATGACCATTGTTCTAGACTTGTGTTTGTATTAGTGTCTTGTTTCTATAATTTTATTTTCATTGGTTATTAGCAGCAGTGCTGCATACAGCAACAGGCTACAGAGTGGCAATTCAGTACAAGTCTTCACAGTGTGATGTTCAAACCAGAGCACTATTTACTGTGCGCTCAGTAAACAACTCACAGTAGTTTACATAATCTTTTAAACTAACATCTGAAAAATGTTTAACCTTATCTTCCCCCTGGGCATACTTCAGAAGACCTAAAGGGGAATCTGAGAAAGAGCATAGTTACTTATCTCAAGCCCATTGTGGGAGACTTTTCAATTAAGACACTGATAGTCCAATAGAAAATCTTCACTGCCCTTCTTAGGTTACATTTCAGTTGGTTTGCAGTAGAGAAGTCTTCTTAGTGCTTGCTGCACCTCCTGGTTCCTCAAGGTATAGATGACAGGGTTGAAGATGGGGGTGACCACTGTGTAGAGTAGGGCAATGACCTTGGAGAGGAGCTGGGAATGGACAGCAGAGGGAACAATGTACAAGACCATGAGTGTTCCATAGAATGTGGACACCACAGCCAGGTGAGAAGAACATGTGGAGAAGGCCTTGGTCCTTCTGGTCCCAGATGGAACTCTCAGCACAGTCACCACAATCTGAGCATAGGACATCAGAACCAGCCCAAAGGGGACAGTCAGGAAGACAACAGAGAGAACAAATGTAGTCACCTGGACCACTTGGGTATCTGAGCAAGCCAAGGCCATCAAAGGTGAGAAATCACAGTAAAAGTGATCAATTTGATTGGAGCCACAGAACCTCATCTGGGCCATCAGAGCAACAACTAGTCCATCTACCATGAAGCCAGACAACCAGACTATAAGCATCAACCCCAGGCAACATTGAGGCCCCATTAGAAGTGGGTATTGTAGGGGGTGACAGATTGCAAGATATCGATCATATGCCATTATAGCCAGCAGGAAACACTCATCTGTAGCCAGAGAGCCAAAGACGAAGAACTGGAGCAAGCATCCAGCCACAGATATGGTGGCCTCCTGTACAAAGCCTTCCAACATTTTGGGTACCACTGTTGAGGTATAGACAATCTCTATGAAGGATAGATTCACCAGAAAGAAATACATGGGTGTGTGAAGCCTCTGGGAGCTCAACACTACCACTGCAATGAGCATGTTCCCTGTGATGATGAAGGCGTAAAGGATGATGAACACATAAAAAAACAAGAGGTGCAGCCCAGAGACTTCATAGAAGCCAAGAAGTACAAACTCAGAAACAGTTCGGTTTCCTGTGGAGACAATTTCCATGGGATATTCAGTTTTCTGCTTGGCTTGACAATTGTATCTCTGTTTTCTGTAGCAATTCTAAGATAAAACAAAAATGATAGAATATTCAAAATGAAAACAGATTAAACTAGCCTTTATCTTTCTCTTCTTTTAACTACCACCACTTCATCTCCACTTTCTCCATTCTCTTTAAGGTAGCATACCCCTAATGGCCTAGGGGAGCTTATCCATATTCAAAATTTCAATAGAAAGCAAAACTTTTTGTAGTGACCGTTGTCATGTGTGTCACTTGGCAAGAAATGTTTATGTTCTATACCACAGCCAAAAAATGCTACAAAAGAACTAAAAATTATGGAGGAATTATGCAGGAATTCCATGTTAAGTTGTTCTCACCTGAACAGCCTCTCTGGTCTCCATCATGTAGTCACTTAAATCCCTGCCATGTCCAACATGGCTCTGGTGGGAACAGAGAGACATGGTTCTTGCCCCTAGGACAGGGCCCCAGAGTGGGCCTCCAGGAGTGTGGATGGCTACTATAGGCAAAAGGCTTGTTTGTGTAATAATTTACATGTTTTCTGGATCCACCAGCAGTGGAGGAGTCTTTTCTTCAGAAGAAGGTCCTCCCTGTCAATGACTTTATTATAATTACAAACAGCAGGAGTGGTGTGGCTATGTCTCAGCAAAATTGTAAATGCTGGGACATTCAGGGAAGTCCTTAAGACTATGGAAAAGAACTCTAAAAACATTAATTTGAAAATATGTAATTTCTCAACTATGCAAAAATATAAGGAAGCAATATGAATTATGAGGGGCTTTATGAATCTAAAGGAACAGAGGTGGCAACACTATGAGCCAGCTTGTCAGAAAGACAGAATAACAGGCAGATAGATACAAATGCAGGAAGATTCCTGAGTTCAAGGTCAGCCTAGGACACAGCAAGTCCAGGCCCAGGTGGGGTGAAAATGGTAATTTCAAGGCAGGGTCCCACCCAACTAGCTTGTCATCTGTGCTTAACAAAGACAGACAGATCTCTGGATTCTTTTGCAATTTTAAGGGGAAAAAAATGTATGTTTGCTGTCTCCTAAGAATCGAAGGGCTGGGGTCATAGGATGCTGATTCATAAGATAATAAAAAGGAAAACCTGGAGTAAATGATTGAACTGCTATGTAAAATAAAAGGCCAGATCTGTGTTCTGCAGGAGATGAGCTGTCCAGAGAAGTTTTTAGGGATAAAAAGAGAGCTGTTTAGAACACACACACACACACACACACACACACACACACACACACACACAAGCAAGCAGAACATGGACAGAGAAATCTCCAGGGAGAAAGCAAAACAGAGAGACGCAGACTGGAAAAGCTGTATCAAGCAGAACACAGGTGGTAGCTTGCATCCACAATTTGACTTCGAGTTGTTCTTTTCACCGTTCCCAGACACCCCTTCTCTCAGAATACCTCTCCAAGCCAAGGCTGATCCTTGACAAATCCCACAAATTCTTATGATTTCAAATTGTTTCTTCCTCTAAATCTACTCCTATGTCACCTTCTAGTCTCTAGTTTTTAGAATCTTTTATCAAAATAACCTTCTAAAACCACCATTTTTTTTTTTAGCTTACTAGAGGTTTCAGTTGATGTGTGATAAGTAACAATGGGAAGAGGAAGTGTAGGAGCTGTGGAAACACAAAAAGAAACCCAGACTCAGGTTATAGGGTAGAAGGTGAGGGAATCAAACTTAGGGAAGCTTCCTTTAGACAGTAGCTTTTAAGTCTATCTTAAGCTAAGTTTTAAAGGCTAGGCCAGCCAGGAGACAGTGAACTGGGCAGTGTGACCCTGATGCAGAGGTTTGGTGGTGCACAGTGCTTCTGAGCAGCTGAAGTGAACCTTGTACAGCAGGTTGGTCTTCACATGCTGACCAAGTGATGAATGGTTTTTACTGCAGAGAGAATATATAGGCTATCACATGCTGACCAAGTGATGAATGGTTTTTACTGCAGAGAGACTATATAGGATGGCTGAGCACAGAAGGTTGAGGAGAAAGCAAGAGCAAACCATGCACACATTCTCATAAAATGTAAACTGTTTCCACCACATAATAGTGATGAAAGTATCTATCACATATAACATGGAATTCAAGTTGTCTAACACAAAGGCTCTACAAAAGCTGCCTAAGAAGGTGAAACTGAATGACTCAGGAGGGGCAACTGTCTCAGGAAAAAACATACAGATTCATGCCTTGGCCACAGGCTGACTCTGTATATTGCATGGAATTATACGTTCTATTCCTCTGTGGCACTAGTGCTAGATCTTCATATAATAATTGATGATGATGGTAATAATAATATGATGATGAATGGAGGAGGAGGAAGAAGAGGGGGAGGAAGAGGAGAAGAGAAGACAAAGGAGAAGAAGGAGAAAGAGAAGGAGAAGGAGAAGGGGAAGGGGAAGGGGAAGGGGAGGGAGGAGGAGGAGGAGGAGGAGGAGGAGGAGGAGGAGGAGGAGGAGGAGGAGGAGAAGGAGAAGGAGAAGGAGAAGGAGAAGGAGAAGGAGAAGGAGAAGGAGAAGGAGAAGGAGAAGGAGAAGGAGAAGAAGGAGAAGAAGAGTTAGCTTACATTGCATGTCTCCCCTTAGGTCTCCTTGAATAACCTTGTTTCTTTAGCAATGTAAAACTGAGTGTAGAGAGGATATTTTTTTAAACCTTGAGGACTCCCAGTCCTTGGGGACTAGAAAGATGGCTTAGTGGTTAAGAGCACTCAGTGTTCTTCCAAAAGATCCTGAATTTAATTCCCAGAACCCACATGGCAGCCCATACCTGTCTGATGTTGTCCCCTGGTGTGCAGGTATACATGTATACAAAATACCCAAATACATAAATAAATAAACCTTAAAAAAAACAAAACAAAAACCAGACCATTGCTTAAGGTGCAGTATATTTTAGATACACACATCAGAAGATAATTGTGACACACTGATGAATTAAACCTGAATGAAATAGTTCTGGGGATAGTGGTACTGAGTAGTCTGCTATAGTTGTGGAAAATGAAAAGGGAGAAGAGGGCATGCCAGATAGGAAAAAAAACTATGGCTAAATTCTGAAACACAAAATGTCATAGCATGTAAGGGTGAAAAGGGAGCTTTGCACAAAAGTTCATCTCTGAAGGAGTGGGAAATATAGGGTTCTCAACTGTGGGTCACAACCTCTGGGGTGAACTACTGTTTTTATATTAGATATTCACATTAATATCTGTAACACTAACAAAATCACAGTTATGCAGTAGCAATGAAATAATTTTATGGTTGAGAGGGGTCACCACAACATGAATTATATTATAGGAGCATGGGCTCAGGAAGCTTGAGAATCATTGACCAAGAATCAGGTAAACCAGAGAGGTGGCTAGCGATGGAGCATGGCACCCTCTGCCTGGTATCAAATTGTATCTACAACTTTACCCTGTTGGCCTCAAAGCCTGGCTGAGGACTTCTAGACAGCAGAGTGGCATATTCAGAATAAAAGTAAACAACATTAGGAAAGCCCAGACCCAAGATAACAATAACAGAGAGACAGATAGGCAGACAGACAGATGCAGACACACAGATGGAGAGATACAGACAGAGACAGAGAAGCAGAGAAAGAGATATAGATGTACAGAAACAAAGAAAGACAGAGAAAAAGACAGAGTCACCAGGAAAGAGAGAGAAACAGAAAGGGAGACAGAGAGAGACAGACACAGAGAGAGTCAGAGAGAGAGACACAGAGACAAAGACAGAGAGAGACAAAGACACAGAGACAGAGTCACAGAGAAAAACAGAGACAGAGAAAGAAACAGAGAAAAACAGAGACAGAGAGACAGACACAGAGATACAGAGAGAGAGACAGACAGAAACACGGAGACACAGAGAGACAGACAGAGAGAACTCACTGAGATGGTATGATAAGACTTGGTCCCAGGTTTTCTCTTTACAATATCCCTTCTCCCTGAAACAAGTTCAAATTCACTCAGCACAGCCTGCCCTGGAACTTGTTATAGAGACCAGCCTGGCTTCTCCCTCCAAAGTGCTAGGATTATAGGTGTACACCAGTACACCCCACAGGAGATTAAAATTTCAGTCTGCTATAGTGAAGAACAAAGTCTTACAACAAACACCTAATGTGTAAAACAACCTCTCCTCTAATCCAAATCTGTGTGGCTTCACCAGACTGGGGTTCTGTGCTTTACAGGGTCTGCTGCTGTCTCCAGCTCTTTCCCCAGTATCCTCCTTGCCCACTGCTCAGTCTGTAGTTCTGTGTAGTATGAATTGTGCACTCACTCGCTCTCTCCATGACGTCTTGATATTTTATCTGCTTTAGATCAAATCTGCAGTTTGTACTCTTTCTGCACCATCCCTGAGTCAGACAGAAAGTATGCTAATCAATCCAGGAAACCTCACGGTACTGGTCTTCAGCACATTTAAAGTTCTCCCACATGAAGTCATTTTTTTTATATATATATAAAAAAAGAAGAACCTTACAGTTTTCAGAACATGACATAACCAGTCCTACTGTCCAAAGAGTGGGGAGTTAGGAAAAAGAGGAGGAAGAGAAGTAGTGAGATTTGAAAACTACAGAAAATGAGGAAGAAGCAAGGTGAATGAGAAATATGTTATTAGCATAAACATAGCAGATATTGAAGAATTTGCAGTTGCAAAACTCCCAGGATGGGTGGATGGCTGGCCTTGAAGATGGAAAAAACATGCAGGATAATTTATGAATCAAGATGTCCTTGATCATATTAACTGGTCAGAAAATGAGAATATTGAAAAATACTTAATTGTCTAATGGGCAATGACTCCCAGACAACCCTAACTTAGAGCTGCAGCTGTCATCCAACCAACCATGATTCTAAGAGAGCAGAGAGCCCTCAGCAAAAATCATCACCACTCTGGCAAAGGAGTTCCTGTGACACTTAAGAACACATACTTCTAGGAATCTATGCTGAATTAGACTTTGTAATTTACCTTTAAACCATAAGAAAATTTTACTCTTTTATATACTAACAATATCTGCTAAACATTTTATTTTTATAAATGCCAAACAATAAATAAATTTCAAAGGCTTTAAATGCATATCATATTATTTTAAGTTTTCCCATACCTTGAGACTGAAGAACAAGAGCCAAGGCGAGAACAGTTGCTGTGTGTCCAGAGGAGCACACTAACCAGAGCCTGGGGAGCACGAGTGTCTACCCACTTCTCTTCATGACCAGGAATGCAGGGGGAAGACTGGAATATCTTTTAAGGATTCAGTGGATGAACCAGCAACAACAGGACCTTGAAGGAATCAAAGGGGATTTTCTAAAATGCTTGCTACAAAATGGCCTTTGTGCTCTCTAGGTTATTGGAAATAGGTTACTAACTAGAGGAAAATGTCTGTCAAAAATAACCTTTCAGCCTTTTTAAAGGGTCTATGAACTAAGCTGCGAAACTTTGTACAGAAATAGAAGATTACCTGGGAAGCCTCAGAAAGCAGCCTACTCTCCAGACAAAACTGGAGAAAAGAAGATGAGCTAAGGTTAGCTTGCAGAGTTCAGAATAGATGAATGTCCCAATTTCAACTCCTTCCTTTTTGAGTTCGACCTGAAGTAATACAGGGTTGTGGTTAGAGACATTTCCCTTGTCACCTTCTGTCTCTGAGCCTCCATGGTCTCTTCTAGCTCCCAAGCCATCCTGCCCTCTCACTGTGAGCTTTTTATCATAAGGGAAGGCTGGCAGAAGAGGCCCCTGAGAACAAATTATAGATTTACAGCAGAGCAGCCTTAAGTGAACAAGGTGAAGCACCCCACTGAGGCATTGTTATTTTTATTATTTTTTAAAAGAATTCCTGGATTTTGGCTTGGCCAAATCTGTAGCAGAAATTAAAATAGCTACAAGAAACTTTCCTTTTCACCCCATTAGGGAAACGTCCTCTGCACTCCCCCAAGACAACTGACTACCAAATCCCAGTCTCTTTCCAGTAATTTTTCAACAAATTCACTTATAACTCATTTGGGGTTCATATCAGATATATTTTTTACAATGTAATAAATGGAAAAGTGACAAAAATATAATGATCTCTAAAACAACCATCACACCTCTGTTCTGTCACCATCTCTGCAATCTGATGTAAAATTTGATGTGATTCTTTGCATGTTTTCCCTGACATTCATTCTAAAGCCAAGAAAAAAGCCAGGTTCAGAACTAAGTCTTTTAGTTAGGAGAAATGACAGAGGTTCTGTTTAATCAACAAAATGATGGACTGGGTATTAGGTCTATCTTGTACTTTACTGACACAAATTGGTATAGTTATGCTCTAATTGTATTTTGAGAGAAAGGTTTTTTTTTTATTTTAACAGGAAGGGTGATATGTAGGAGGAGTTAAGGTGGGAGGAGTAAGAAGAGGAAGAGGAGGAGTAAGGAGAGGAAGAGCTAGGGAGAGGTGAAGAATGAGAGAGGGGAGATGGAGGCTGATGTTCACTTGTCTGTAGCAGTCAAAGGTAGTTGATATATCTAGGTTAGGTATTGGGTTATACCTCTGATTGTAAGGGCATCTTGTTATTGATCATTACTAAATATATAAGCCTTTGGATAATCTAAGCATTAGAATCTCATTTGCACCGAGCCCGAGTGGTTGGCGGGATGGTCTGGGCAATGCCAAGCCTTGCAGAGACAGCATTGAAGATTGGCAGAGCCATCTCCCATGCTGGTATCTCGTGGGTGGCAGGGCTGGTGTTTCTGGCTGGCCATTTCTAGCTGCAGTGAGCACATGGTTTCTGGCCACGCAACATGGCGGCTGAGCTAGGCAGAAATGCCGCAGCCTAGACAGTGGCTTGACCGGTGGCTGTTTTTAATAATTACTTCAACAAATAGATGTCCCACAAAACTAGGCATCCATCCAAATCTCTGATGTCATCCATATCTCTTTTCTCCTGCCTGGAGCCTAAAAGACAGTGGCTTTTTCACATAGAATGGATCAGAAATGGAAAGGTGCCCTGGAGCAACGATTATGAGCTAGGAAGCCCTTTAATAACTTAAAGCAGAGTAATGTTCTCATTTTAAGAGGTTAGGATGTGGGAAGGAAGGAAAAGAGAGGACAGAAGAGAGGGAAGGAAATGGCAAAAGTCAGAAATAAATGCTCCAAACGTGGTCTAGGAGTAAATGCTAGTAAACTGTAGATGTGGTCTTCCCTAATCAATATGAATAAAATTCTTAGGAAACAGGCGTTCCAGTGGATGGTAACAAATGTTCCTGAGCATTCAACACTCTACTTTTAGAGTACTATCTATTTTTAAAAAGACAGAGATAGCTGAGAAGTGAGTTAAAGGGGAATGCAAAACTGCTCTTGAGTATGTGTGTGTTCCAAGAGGAGGAACAAAGATGTGAAGAGGAAATTCTGGTTTCTTTGGAAACTCAGTTATGTCAAATGATGTTTTGCTGGGGCAGAGAGGTGAAGGGATGATTTGTTAAACCAGACACATGAAAGAATGTTGAAGCAGACACATGAAGGAATGTTTTGATGATTTGATGCAGATACAGGTGAGAGGATGTTTTATTGAAGCAGACATGTGAGAGAATGTGTGATGTTTAGAAAGAATATAAATATCACCCCACAGACAGTGTGGGGAGGCTGTGATGTTGATTCACCTTGTCCCACTTTGCTAGTCTTTGCTTGTTGTAACTTTAGGAGTAACTCACCAAAGAACTTCTCATTTTATTCCAGCAGCTTCTTGCCACTTTCTCTGACTCAGGCCAACTGGCCAAGCTTCGTTGTTTCTTCTGGATCAAACTGCCATTCATGAGTAGTGACTGCCAAGTGGAGTGGACTACAGCTGCTGATTCATGTTGGTGTTTTGCCAGAAGACTGGACTGCTGACAACAAAGATTGGAATTACCCCAAAGAACTACCTCTAAACAGGTCCACAACCCCTATTTCCTATTAAACTTTCTTTTCCACTACCTCTGGTGGGTGGTGGACTGGAAGGGAGGTTGAAGCATTTAAGAACCCTTATTAAAGTAGGTTTTAGAAAATCTAAGCCTCCCTTCCGGTCTGGGCCAGAGCACTGAGCAGATCTTGGGTGGCAGCTCTGCTCCCAATCTCTAAGAACCCAGAGGAAGCTGGGATCCCAGGTGCTCTAACTCAGGCAGTATCTTAGGTAAGCAGACAGCAAGACCCACCCAAACAGGGAGTAACTGGGACCCACAAGGACCCAGGAAGTCATTCCCAGCCCAGAGCACTGGTTCCTTCCGATCTGGGCCCAGGAACTGAGCAGATCCAAGACTGCAGCTCTGCACCCAATCACACAGAACACAGAGGAAGCAGGGCTCCCAGGAACTCTAACCCAGCAGTATCTTAGGTAAGCAGACAGCAAGACCCGCCCCAAACAGGGAGTAACTGGGACCCACAGGGACCCAGGAAGTCACTCCCGGCCAGGAGCACTGGTACCTTCTGGTCTGAGCCAGAGCACTGAGCAGATCTTGGGCCCCAGCTCTTACCCCAATCTTTAAGAACCCAGAGGAAACGGGGCTCCCAGAGCTCTAACCTGGGCAGCATCCTGTCTGCGCTTAAGCACTGAGCAGATTTTGGGCTCCAGCTCTTACCCCAGTAGTTACACCCACCCCACAAAGTTCTGATACAACCAAGATAATAGGAAAGACAGGCTCCAGTCAGGGACAAGGCAGGTAGCACTAAGGAGATACAGATGACAAAAGGCAAGTGCAAAAACATAAGCATCAGTAACCCCAGGGTTCTTGGCATCATTAGAACCTAGTTCTCCCACACTAGAAAGTCCTGAATTCCCCATATCACCAGGAAAGCAAGATTCAGATTTAAAATCACTTCTAAGGATGATGATAGAGGACTTTAAGAAGGACATAACACTCTCAAAGAATTTGAGAACACAGCCCTTAAAAAGGAAACACAAAAATCCCTTAAAGAATTACAAGAGAACACAACCAAACAGGTGAAGGAATTGAACAAAACCATCCAGGACATAAAAATGGAAGTAGAAACAATCAAGAAATCACAAAGGGGGACTACCCTGGAGATAGAAAACCTAGGAAAGAAATCAGGAGTCATAGACACAAGCATCACCAACAGAATACAAAAGATAGAAGAGAGAATCTCAGGTGCAGAGATACCATAGAAAATATCAACACAACTGTCAAAGAAAATGCAAAATGCAAAAAGCTCTTAACACAAAATATCCAGGAAATCCAGGACACATTAAGGAGACAAAACCTAAGGATAATAGGTATAGATGAAAGTGAAGATACCCAACTTAAAGGGCCAATAAATATCTTCAAAAAATTATAGAAGAAAATTTCCCTAATCTAAAGAATGCCATGCCCATAAACATACAAGAAGCCTATAGAACACCAAATAGACTAGACCAGAAAAGAAATACCTCCTGTCACATAATAATCAAAACACCAAGTGCACAAAACAAAGAAAGAATATTAAATGCAGTAAGGGAGAAAGGCCAAGTAACATATAAAGGCAGACCTATCAGAATTACACCAGACTTCTCACCAGATACTATAAAAGCTAGAAGATGCTGGATAGATGCCATACAGACCTAAGAGAACACAAATGCCAGCCCAGGCTACTATACCCAGCAAAACTCTCAATTACCATAGATGGAGAAATCAAGATATTCCATGACAAAACCCAATTTACACAATATCTTTCCACAAACCCAGCATTACAAAGGATAATAACAGGAAAGCTTCAATACAAGGAGGGAAATTATACCCTAGAAAGAGCAAGAAAGTAATCCTCTTCCAACAGAGTAATTCCACCTCTAATAACAAAAATAACAGGAAACAAAAATCACTGTTCCTTAATATCTCTTAATATCAATGGACTCAATTCCCCAATTAAAAGACATAGGCTAATGGACTAGATATGTAAACAGGACCCAGCATTTTGCTGCATACAGGAAACCCACCTTAGTGACAAAGACAGACTCTACCTTAGAGTAAAAGGTTGGAAAACAAATTTTCAAGCAAATGGTCCTAAGAAACAAGCTGGAGTAGCCATTCTAAAATCTCCAGCCCGAGAACAAAAGGCGGAGACTCATGGCTCCACCTGTATAGGTAGCTAAGGGTGGCCTTGCCAGGCATAGGTCGAAGTGGACAGCCTTGGTACCTGAAAGTTTGGATTCCCTAGTGTTGGGGAATTGCAAGAGCAGGGAGGCAAAAATGGGAGGATGATGGGAGCACACCCTCATAGAAACTCCCAGAAATATATGGATTAGACATGACAGAGGCAGGCCGCCAGAAGACTAGATTCCCGAATTCAAACAATTATCTTGATACTAAAATTTGTTTTGAAAATTGTATATTGCAGAATACATAGCCTTAGTGTATCTACTCATCAGGCAAGCTGAGCAGATCTGCTCGAACCTCTGATGCCCTGGAATTACAGCTGGATGCAGTGAAGACACAGTGTCAGAGGCTTATCAATTTACTCTTCCCCCAACCCCTCTTCTAATATCTCAACACCCATAATCAGCTTGAAGAAGTTAATGAAGAGTCGGCGCCCCTATTCCCTGGGCTTAGGGACTGAGGTGGTTAATATTGGGATGTCTTTCTAGGGAAAAGTAGTGGTTTTGGTGGAACAGGGAGGATTAGCTAGGATTTATTGCATAGCCATAACCTACTGGTAGAAATATGTACAATTGTTATTAAGATGAAGTTATAATTTCTTAAATGGTACAAAATTTACTTTGATTTCAAATTTAAGGTTTTCATTGGTACGAGCTTCTTATTAATATAAAAGTGAGATGAATATTGTTACTATCATAGGCATTGCACCTGTATAACACATTTAGGAATACAAGGCTTAGACCCAGTCCTTCTTTAACTTTTTTAACTGATTTGAGATGGTTAGCCTGTGCGTTCAGGGCCTATAGAAAATTCATGGCTTTGAGTTTATTGTTAGGGAGTTTTCTGTATTTTCTTTAGAAATAGCTGAGAGGAGTTAACAGACAGCAGTCCAGATTGCCTTACATGGATAGTTGGTTTTCAATACATCAGAAATCCACAGAATTGACATTACAAACATTTCCACATTAATGTTCATTTTGATTAGAGACCTGACTGTTCCTGACAGCTTCCTGTCTTGGATTCTAAGAAGAAATTGAGCATCTTTGGAGTTATTCCAATTGAGGTGAGACAGCCACTAGGCAAGAATTGCCTCTTTCCATCTACAGACAAATTACTGTCCAGAAAAGGACACACTTGCAGAATAGTCGACTGATTATATCTGCCAAGACAGAGTAATCAGCCCTTAATAATTATGCATCACTAGGTCTGTCAGATGATCCTGGGCCAGAAGGCTGAAGATCAGATGCTCCAATGTTCTGTAGTCTAGGGACTGTCCCCGTGTTCAGCAGTCTCTATAAATTGGCTAAGTTTTAGAAGCTATGGTTTGTGCTTCCCATAATTTCAGTTAACTCAGTCATTCTGGATTTCTGATGGGGTTGAAAACTTATAGTCTCATAGCCAATCCTTGCTATTTACTTTCAGAGAAAAGATTTGAGAGGATGGTTTTCAGCTGACATTCATCCTAAAGCCAAGAGAAAAAAAAGCCAGGTTCAGAACTAAGTCTTTTATTTAGGAGAGATGACAGAGGTTCTGCTTAGTCAACAAAATGATGGACTGGGTATTAGGTCTATCTTGCACCTTACATTAAATTGCACTTTACCTTGCACTTTACCTTAAATTGGTATAGTTATGCTCTAACTGTATTTTGAGAGAAAAGTTTTATTTTAACAGGAAAAATGATATGTAGGAGGAGCTAAGGTGGGAGGAGTAAGGAGAGGAGAAGGAGAAGGAGAGGAGGAGCTAGGTGATGAGAAAGAGAGAGGGGGGCCAGACATGGAAGCAGATGTTCACATGTCTCTGCCAGTCAAAGATAGTTGATATATCTAGGTTGGGTATTAGGTTACACTTCTGATTGATATTGAGCAGTACCAAATTTATAAAGCCATTGGTTAACATTAAAAAAAAAAATGTATAAAAGCAAAATAGAGAAGGGGGTATGGGATAGGGGTTTTCTAGGGAGGGGAAATGGGGAAAGGTGATGGCATCTGAAATGCAAATAAAATATCCAATAAAAAAAAAAAAAAGAAAAGAAAGAAAGAAAATCTAAGCCTGAGCCAGGCAGTGGTGGTGCACGCCTTTAATCCCAGCACTTGGGAGGCAGAGGCAGTCTGATTTCTGAGTTTGAGGCCAGCCTGGTCTACAGAGTGAGTTCCAAGACAGCCATGGCTATACAGAAAAAAACCCTGTCTCAAAAAAAAAGGGGGGGAAAGAAAAAAAAAAAAGAAAATCTAAGCCTACTAAGATGAGTTCATGTATATATGTCTTCATGAGCTCCTATATCTGTGGATATCTGAGACTTTCAGGGTGAATGGATAAAACCAACCACACAGTAGTTGCTGTCTTTGTTGTTCTGTAATTTTGTAATTTGCCACAACACCAGCTACTTTCTTCTACCTCTTCCTACTGGCTGCCTTCTTGCTTTTCTTGGGCAATGTCATTGTCATGTTCCTTGTGGCCCTGGATGTAAGCCTTCACACTCTTGTGTGCTTTTTCTCCTTCAGTCTCTCCTTGGTTAAGCTCCTGTACAATTCTGTATCCATCCAACTTTCTAAATTCCCATAGGACACAGCTCAGTTCCTAGCTGCAACACCCAGTACTAATTTTTCTCCTCTGGCTGCCATTGAGTTCTTCAACCTCACTACCATGGCTTTAAAAAAAGATTTATTTTTATTATATTATGCATGTGTATGGATCTAATTGTATGCATGTGCACCACACACATGAAAATGTCCACAGTAACCAAAAAGAAGGGGGAGGAGACATCAGATTCTCTGGAACTAGAGTTACAGACAGTTTTGAGCTGCCATTTGATGCTATAAATTGAACCTGAGTCTTCTGCAAGAACAGCCAATGTTTTTAATCACTAAGCCATCACTTCAGTCTCAATTACATGATTTTTGACTGCTGTGGTACAATTTATTGCCTACTCCACTACCCATTATTGCTAAGTTCCCTGGCATGTGCCACTCTGGATGGGATCTGATAGTCTATGGGTTTCCTATGCCTCATGTTCCCATCTTCCTCCTTGCACAATCTCATCTGCACATTAAGCTAAATCAACCACTTCTTCTGTGATGTTCACCAGATCTTTGACTTTCCTGTGCACATACATGCCAAGGAGATAGGCTATGTTTTCGACAGCATTGCTATCCTAGAATTCCTGGGCTTCACTGTAGATTCCTACTTGCAAATCCTGGCCACAATCCTACAAATGGCCAGGTGCTGACCCACAGAAAACCATGTCTACCTTTAGCTGCAGCTGCCTTATCTCCTCCTTTACTGTCCCTTCTATTTATTTTTCCTTCTATTGACCTTATACTAATTACCAGTATGGTGGTTTGAATGAAAATGGCCCCTGTTATCTCATATATTTTAATGTTTTGTCCCTAGTTGGTGGAACAGTTTTGGCAGCATTAGGAAGTATAGCCCTGTTTGAGGAGGTGTGCCACTGGGGGGGGAGGGGGGGTAGGCTTTTAGGTTTCAAAATCCCTCGCCAGATACTTCTCTCTCCCCCTCAGTCTCTCTCTCTCTCTCTCTCTCTCTCTCTCTCTCTCTCTCTCTGCCTCTGGTTTATAGATCAGGTATAAGCTCTCAGCTACTACTTCATCATCATGCCTGCCTGTCTGTCTGCTGCAATAGTCATAAATTCATCCTCTGAAACTGTAAGCAAACCCTCAATTAAGTGTTCTCTTTTATAAATAGCTTTGGTCATGGTGTTTCCTCACAGCAATTTAAAAAAGAACTAAAATGGAAGTTGGTACCAGGGAGTGGAGTATTACTATAATAGTCCTGACCATGTTGTTGTTTGGTGGAATGTGGAAGACTTTGGGACTTTGGACTAGAAAAGTGTTTAAACCCTATAAATGGAACTTAATGAATCATCCCAATAGGAGCAAAAATACTCAATAAAATTCTTGCAAACAAAATCCAACAACACATCAAAAACATCATGCACCACAATCAAGTAGGCTTCATCCCAAGGATGCAGGGATGGTTCAATATATGAAAATCCATCAATGTAATCCACTATATAAACAAACTCAAAGAATAAAAAAATCACATGATCATCTCATTAGATGATGAAAAAGTCTTCCACAAAATCCAATACCCCTTCATGTTAAAAATATTAAAGATATCAGGGATTCAAGATATATACTTAAGCATAATAAAAGCTCTCTATACAGCAAACCAGTAACCAACATCAAACTAAATGGAGGAAAACTTGAAGTCAAGACTAAAGTCATGGACAAGAAAAGGCTGCCCACTATCCCCCTATCTATCAATATAGTTCTTGAAGTTCTAGCCAGAGCTATAAGACAATGACAAGGGGATATAAATTGGAAAGAAAGATGTCAAGGTATCACTACTCAAGGATGATATGATAGTATGCATAAGTGACCACCAAAATTCTATCAGAGAATTCCTACAGCTGATAAACAACTTCAGTAAAGTGGCTGGATACAAAATTAACTCAAAGAAATCAGTGTCCCTCCTTTATTCAAATGATAAATGGACTGAAAAAGAAATTAGGGAAACAACGCCATTCACAATAGTCACAAATAATGTAAAATATCTTGCTGTAACTCTAAGCAAATAAAAGATCATTGACAAGCACTTCAAATCCATGTAGAAAAAGATTGAAGAAGATATCAGAAGATGGAAAGATCTCTCACGCTCATGGATCCTTAGGATTAACATAGTGAAAATGTCCATCTTACCAAAAACAATCTACAGATTCTATGCAATTCCCAACAAAATTCCAACACAAGTTTTTCATAGACCTTGAAAAAGCAATTCTCAACTTCATATGGAAAAACAAAAAACCCAAGATAGCTAAAAACAATCTTGAACAAATACAAAAACTTCTGGAGAAATAACCATCCCTGATCTCAAGCTGTACTACATAGCAATAATGATTAAAATAAAAAACTTCATAGTATTGGTACAGAAACAGACAGGTTGGGCAATGGAGTTGAATCCAAAGTCCAGAAATGCACCAACACACCTATGGACAATTGGTTTTTTTTTTTTTTTTTTTTTTTTTTTCGTTTTTCGAGACAGGGTTTCTCTGTGTAGTCCTGGCTGTCCTGGAACTCACTTTGTAGACCAGGCTGGCCTCGAACTCAGAAATCCAGAAATCCACCTGCTTCTGCCTCCTAAGTGCTGGGATTAAAGGCGTGCGCCACCACCGCCCAGCTGACAATTGGTTTTTTACAATGGAGCCAAAACCATACAATGGAAAAAAGAAAGCTTCTCCAACAAATGATGCTGGTCTAACTGGATGTCTGCATGTAGAAGAATGCAAATAGATACATATTTATCACCCTGCACATAATTCAAGTCCAAGTAGATCAAGGACATCAACATAAAACCAGATACACTAAATCTAATAGAGGAGAAAGTGGAAAATAGCCTTGAACGCATTGGCATAGGAGACAATTTCTTGAACAGAACACCAATGGCTCAGGTTCTAAGATCAACAATTAACAAATGGAACCACACAAAACTGAAAAGATTTTTGCAAAGCAAAGGTCACTGTTAATAGGACAAAACAGCAGCCTACAGATTAGGATAGAATCTTTGTCAAACCTACATCCAACAGAGGGCTAATAATATCTTTATATATAAAAAACTCAAGAAGTTAGACTACAACAATAACTCAGTTTGAAAAATGGGATACAGAGCTTAACAGAAGATTCTCAACAGAGGACTCTTAAATGTCCAAGAAGCTCTTAAAGAAATATTCAAAGTCCTTAGTCATCAGGGAAATGCAAATCAAAACAACCCTGAGATTCCATCTTACATCATCAGAATGGCTAAAATAAAAATCTCAAGTGACAGCAGATACTGGCAAGGATGTGGAGCAAGGGGGAACACTCCTCCACCCTTTCCATTGCTAGTGGGAGTGAAAACTTGTACAACCACTTTGGAACTCAATTTGGTGGTTTCTCAGAAAACTGGGAATAGTTTTAATTCAAGACCCAGATATACCATTTCTGGGCATATACCTAAAAGATGCTTCACTATACCACAAGGACACATGCTCCACTACATTCACAGCAGCTTTATTATTAATAGCCAGAAACTAGAAACAACCCACATGTTTTTCAACCAAAGAACAGATACAGATAATGTAGTTTATTTACACAATGGAATGCTATTCAGCTATTAAAAAAAACAAGGACACCATGAATTTTTCAAATGGATGGAACTAGATAATATAATACTGAGTGAGGTAACCCAGACTCAAAAGGACATTCATGGTATGTATTCACTTATAAGTGGATATTAGCCCTAAAATGCAAGATAATCATGCTACAACCCACAGACCCAAAGAAACTTAGTAATACCAAGGTCCCAATGGAGAATGCATGAATCTCACCCAGAAGGAGAAAGGTGGTGCATGCCTCTAATCTCAGCACTGAGGAGGCAGAGGCAGATGGATCTCTGTGAGTTCAAGGCCAGCCTGTTCTACAAAGGAAGCTCCTGGACAGTCAGGGATACACAGAGAGCCCCTGTCTCAAAGAGAACATGAGTAAAGTCTTGAATGAATTAAAAGAATATATAAATAAACAGATGGAGGAAATAAGAAGAATAATAGAGGAAACAATGAAACATATTCAACAAAGAAGTAGAAATATTGGGGAAAAGTACATCAGAATTTTGGAAAGATCTCAATAAGTCAAATAAGAAGTTTAGTGGAAAGTCACATCAATACGATGGGCCAAGTGTCGGGCAGAATATCACAGTTTGAAGACAAAGAGGAGTAATTAGAACAGTCAGATCATGGTAAACATGAAACAATAACAAAACACAAACAGAACCTAGAAGAACCTGGGATGTTAGTGAAACACCAAATGTATGAATTATGAGTGTGGAGGGGATGAGTAGAAATAAAAACTAAGGGCAGATAAATTATGTCCAACAAAATAATTCTCAAAGGCAGAGACAGATGACTATACCATGAAAGGGAGCATTTAGAATGTAAAACAGGTAAGTCTAGAAAAGAATTTTCTCAAATAATTTCACAAGGGTGTAAAAAACACTATCAAGAACAGATAGAGAGAAAGAGAGAGAAGGAGAAAGGGGGAGGGAGGAAGGGGGAGAGAGAGAATGGGAAAGCTGCAAGTGAGAAGGATCAAACCACATACAGAAGCAAACCTATCCTATTAACTGATTCTGAACAAAAATGTTAAATGCTAGCAAGGCAGATGATTGTTTATTTTAATCTCCAGGAAATGTGTCCTCAACAGGACCTTTCTGTGTCCTTTGGCATCTGAGAATTGAGCCCTCATCTTCAAGACTAGCACATGATAACTCTACTCTGTATCTTCTATGTGCTTTATGGTAAAGAGTCAACAAGGAGGCTCCAGGAGCACCTGTTGTGTCAGTGCAGATCCTAACATGGAAACTCAAGAATGCCACAAGCTATAACAGTGAAATCCTGAAATACCAAAATCTCTAAAGTGTAACATCTTTGAAAGTCATAAACATCATTATATTTCAAGTAACCGCAGGTATAAAGCTTTGTGTGTACAACTGCCAGCCATACTGATATATTTATGTACTTTCCTTGTTGACTAATGTCTGTATGGCTATACAATCATAAGTATTATACCTATGTGAGCTTCATGAACATATTTGAGCTGAGTGCTGTACATGCAATAAATTGTACACTTTTGCCTATCTTTTCAGAGAAAGTAGCCTATTTTCCAATGTAAATAAATAACGTTAAAGTAATTTTTAAAATACTTCCAGAATTACATTTTAGAGATTTAAACTTTTGTGATTATGACATTCAAAACTGTCTTTTGACATAGTGATACAAACTCCTTACTGGACATCACCTGTGTACTATTTTCCTGCTTGGGAAAACAGCCATTGATAAAGGCAGGTTGTGCCTGGTGATTGGTTTATATTCCCCACTCCTTCTGCAACATGGGTCCCTCAGCAGGAGGATGTTCTTTTAGCCTCTTAGGGCCTGATTCTCCCAGCACATTCTTCTTTCAAATTAGGGAAGCCTTCCACAACTCTTATGAGTTAAGTCACTCTAAAAGTGGAATTTTATGTGGGATATATCTGTCAATATTTATCACATTAGAAAGGAAAATTGCTGAAGCCCAGTGTGGGGGTGCGTGCCTGTATTCCCAACATTTGGAAGGTGGAGGTTTTGACCAGGGAAGAGTTCAGGATCACATTCAGCTACGTAAAGAATTTGTGGGCAGCCTGGGCTCCATGAGACAGAACGTGAAATAAGAAATTAGGGATAAATGAGAGGAATTTAGTAAGAGAGAAAAGAAAGGAACAGAAAGATAGCTGGAGGGAATCGAGTATTCTGCAAAAGTGTAGTTTAAGAGGAGGTCGGTAATCTGGGCAGCAAACACTGGTAAAGAAGCTCCCTGTTCTTCTTGACTTGTTCAGTTGTATAGTGGTGGTGAACTGTCTTAAAAGAGTTAAGGGTAGCCTGGTCTACATAATGAGCTCTAGGCTAGCCAAAGTCTAGGTGAGATTCTGTCTCAGTAAATAAATAAAAATAAAATAAGGTAAAATGCAGTAGGCAAAAACACCCAACATCCACTTCTGATCTCCACACATGAACACATATACACATATACACTCACACACAGTAAAGCCATTATTGAATAGTATCAATGAATAATGTATTAGTAATGAGTACAATTACTGGGTCTGTAGATGTAGTAACATCTACAGCGACAGAAAGGAGAAAATAATGAGGGAAAAATAAAAACTGGTGACCAAGGATAGTATATGAGAGCTAAGAGAGAGACCTTTAACCCTTGAAGTTGTATGTAGGTGGTTCTCCCAGGTCATCCTGTGCTTACTGCCACTTAAGGATCAGACTCCAAGATAACATTAATTAGTTGTGTGAGGCTCTCCCAATTGGAAAGCAGAATGTACTGAGAGACTCAGGTCCTCAGAGACATAAAGAAAATCCTTCTGCTGAGGGACCCATGTTGCAGAAGGAAGAAAAAATAAGCCAGTCATCAGGCACTACCTTCCTTTATCAATGGCTGTTTTCCCAAGTAGGAAAGCATTATACAGAAGATGCATAGGAAAACACTGAGAGATCCAGGATAAAATAAAGCAGGGACTGACCTGCAGCAGGACCAATGGGTGGGCTCATGGCTCTAATGAGCCTTTATAACTTTGCCTAGCATTTGAATTTATGTATCTACTTAAGTTTGTCTTTTTAGTCATTTATATTTCATTATATATAGCAACTTTTGGTGTTATTTGTAATGATGGCTGTGTGTGTGTACATAATATATGATACGTTTGTGACCTTGAATGAACCTGGCTTCTGAGAGTATTAATTTACTCTTCTGTGCTTAGATTTAGAATTGCCACATGTTAGTGTTTGCATTCACATGGTTTGTGTACAGGGTCCGGGCATTCTGTATGTATCATGGTATAAAAATATGAGTCTGAAAAGCACCAAACAGCGGAGATGAACACCTGAAAGAGGCCTTGTATTTATTCCACTGCATTTTTATTACAGAGCTCTTCACTCCTCTAACCAGTTAATAGCTTTATTTCCTGCAGCTGCCTGAAAGAGGTGATTATTTAGAGTCTTCCCTGCCAAATGGAGACTGTGAGCTCTATCTGAGGTAAAATGATAGCAAATAAAAAGAGGCTTCTCGGAGAGGAGAAAGAATGGGCCAAAGAAAAGAAGCACTGAGAGAAAGAGAGAAACATACTGGAGGGGAACAAAAGATAACCGGTTTAGAGGAAGAACCGGACAGGAAATGCCCTTAATTTGGAATGAGATTCTTTTCCCTGCTCTGAATGTGAACCAAATTCTGGTTCATTGGGGAAGGAAATGCCCACCCCAGCCACGACAGGAAACTGAGAATCATGAAAAGGCTGAGTGTAGTGGTGACTTATGATAATCCCAGTGCTTTGGAAGCTGAGGCAAGAGGTGAACTGCAGACCGGTTTGGAATATAGTGAATCCTGGGCCTTCCTGGGATATAATTGAAACCTAAAATAAAAGAGGGAGAGGGAGAGAGAGAGAGAGAGAGAGAGAGAGAGAGAGAGAGAGAGAGAGAGAGAGAGAGAGAGAGAAGCCAGAGCAGAAGAGTCTGAATTCAGTGAATTTCTGAGAATGAGGACAGTGCAGAGAGACCAGAAACAAATACGCACCCAGGGTTCCTAGGGTGACCTGGATGTAACATGGGCTTGTGCCTGGATGGATATCTCAGTTCTAAGGCCCTGATAGCCTAAGGAAAAGGAGTCCCTAGCCAGACACAATGGTAGCTCTTCTCTGCCACTCCCTCTTGACCAAAGGCTGAGGCAAGATGGGATCCAACTCCTCCCTAGTGACTGAGTTCGTGCTAGTGGGCTTCTCGCGTCTGGTCCACCTCCAGGGCATCCTCTTCTCCCTCTTCTTGGTCGTCTACCTGCTCACGGTGGCAGGCAATCTCCTCATCGTGGCGCTAGTCTCCACAGATGCAGCGTTGCAGTCCCCCATGTACTTCTTCCTCCGCATCCTCTCAGCCCTGGAGATCTGCTACACGTCGGTCACAGTCCCCTTGCTGCTGCACCATCTGCTTACCGGCAGGCGCCACATCCCGCGCTCTGGCTGTGCTCTGCAAATGTTCTTTTTCCTCTTCTTTGGTGCCACCGAATGCTGCCTGCTGGCTGCCATGGCCTATGACCGCTATGCCGCGATCTGCGAGCCACTGCGCTACCAGGTGCTGCTCAGCCGTAGGGTATGTGTGCAGCTCGCAGGCGCCGCGTGGTCCTGCGGTGCTCTAGTGGGGCTGGGCCACACCTCCTTCATCTTCTCCTTGCCCTTCTGTGGCCCCAACGCTGTCCCTCACTTCTTCTGTGAGATCCAGCCCGTGCTGCAATTGGTGTGTGGAGACACCTCGCTCAACGAGCTGCAGATTATCCTGGCTGCCGCCCTTATCATCTTGTGTCCCTTTGGCCTCATTCTTAGCTCCTACGGACGGATCCTGGTCACCATCTTCCGCATCCCATCAGCTGCTGGTCGCCACAAGGCCTTCTCCACCTGTTCCTCCCACCTGGTAGTGGTGTCTCTCTTCTATGGTACTGCCATCTTTATCTATATCCGCCCTAAGGCTAGCTATGACCCAACCACGGACCCCCTGCTGTCTCTCTTCTATGCTGTGATCACCCCCATCCTCAATCCTGTCATCTACAGCCTGAGGAATACGGATGTCAAGGCCGCCCTAAAAAGAAGCATCCAAAAATTGGGGCCCTCCGAAATTTGACAAAGGGTGAGAGATGACCCCTGAGCAGAACTCCGGGTTACAAATTACCAAGGATCAAAGGAGAGGAGACCTGGAACACAAACTTACCTTTAAAGCACTACAGATTCCCTCAACATCCATTGATCTATTCTGTCTTTTGTTGTAAAGGGTTGATTTTACAAGAACAGGTTGCCCCATCTGTGGTGGCCCATCCCTTTAATCCCAGCAGTCTGGAGGCACAAGGTAGGAGAAAAGTTACACACACACCAGACTATGGAGGTGACAAAATTTTCACCTATATACAGAGCAATGGTCCTGAAAGTTATCTGGCATTGAGACATAGGGTTATTTCCAGGCTATATACTAGCTCAGAATTAGTATACAGTTATATACAGCTAACACACATAGGTACATCCAGCAAGGAGGAGGAGGAAGAAGAAGAGGAAGAGGAAGACAAGGATGAAGATAAATCTGTAACTAGAAAAAACAAATCTCTTAAAAAGTGAAAGGGGATCAGAAAGAATCATGGAAGTTAGATCTTATCAACATTAATACAGCACAGAGTTTCAAGGGATTAATATTAATGCACTTAAATTCATTTATTTTGTTTAGGGGGTTGTTCGGTTTTTGTTAGTTTTTTGTTTTGTTTTGTTTTATTTTTTGGTTGGTTGGTTGGTTGGTTGGTTGGTTGGTTGGTTTTTTGTTTGTTTGTTTTTGGTTGGTTGGTAGGTCTCAAACTCATTATGTAACCTAACCTGGCTTTAAACTCCTGATTCCCCCACCTCTACTTCCCAAGTGTTGAGATTATAGTTGTGTACCACCACACCTGGCTTGAATTTAAATCCTAATTTTTTCTACTAATTAGCTGTATGATCATAAACAAATGAGATAATGTCTCTGCACTTTAAAATTCCTTATCTATAGAGCTGAGATTATAAGGAGGTCAATTTCTCCCGGAGCTTGTGAGAACCCATGCTACATGGGTATCTCTATAGATGTTTTTAATAGTAAGATGGTTTTGCACAGAAAGTAATGTCCATCTCACAGTGTGTGCCTTTGCCGGGGGAATAAGGGTACTTAGAAAACTCAGAAAGATGTCACATAAGGCTGCAGGAAAATGTGCCCCATCAGTGAGACAAACCAAAAGCATCCAGAACAATGAAGATGAATATAATAGCCATGACTTACAAGAGCCCATGGGAGACAGAATAAATAATGAAAAGTTCTGGTGATGCAGTCCACAACCCAATGCTTGGGAGGGTGAGGCAGGAGGACTACTGCAAGTTCCAGGCCAGTCAGGGCTACAGAATAAAACCCTGTCTCAAGAAATAAGTGTCTCCCGAGGATCAAGAGGACACTGATAATTATTAATAATTAAAATGCAAAAGGGATGGTGAGTGGCGGAGTAAACAGATTGTATTATATACAGGAATGAGACTGTCAAAGAAATTTAATTTTAAGAGAAGAAAAATGTAAAATAAAATCCACATGGTCTTTATTGTTCCCAACACTCATTCACTGTCTTCTGTGTGCTTGTTGCTCTGCTTGACACTGTAAAAACTGAGTAAACACAAGGCGGTGATTTTGTACACTCTTTGGGGAGAAAATGCTAATACCCATGAAACTGTCATCAAACCTTTACAGTGGGACTGGGGTGTTGGTTCGGTGGTAAAGTACTCACCTAGTACTTGAACCCTGGGCTCAATCCCCAAAACTAAAGAAAAAAAATTACACATGGGTGGTTACTCTACCAGCTCCCAGGAAGATAACATGGCCTCCCCCATTTTACCAGTGAGCGAAGCCTCAATACCCTTGGTATCTCGTAGCCATAGAACATCTACCTAGAGGAATGACATCACAGAAGAGCTACCTGAAGGATTTGCAGCACATAGCTTTTCCTCTGATCACTGGAATTCTTAAAGCCAGAGTGAAGGCTGCCTATAGAACCAAACATTTACAATGCAACATATCCACCTCCTGGTCACCTCCACCTACAGGTCCTTCAGAGGCCTCTCAAGCTAACTCTGGTGCTTTGGCATTTTGCCATTGGTTTCCCTTGGGGACAAGCTTTATGAAACCCACAGGAAAACTTACCCCTCAGCTCCATGTTAGGCACAACAGTGCTCTTCTTGTCATATTGTAAATGTCTTTTTTTTTGAGTTAGGGCCTTGCTGTATAACTAAGATTGGTCTTGTTTTCCCAGTTCTTGAGTTCTGGGATTAAAGGCAAAACCACCACACCCTACTAATGATTACATTTTAAATCATTTATGGAGGCATGATTAACCCATAATGGATTGTATATATTTAAATAGTCTGAAAAATGTTGATATATGTAGACACCATGAAACTAATGGCACAACCATTAAACAACATACATATTTCCCAAAGTTTTCCTCACAACCCACTGCAGTATCTTCCTTCCATCCCTCCCTGCAATCTATATTTGCAAACAACCTTTCACCTGTATTCCATTATTAGAGATCAGTTTGCCTTTTCTGGAGGTTTATATGAATGGACTTTTGGGTCTGACTACTTTAAAACAATGTAATTGTTTTCTGATCGATCCATGTTATAGTGTATAATATATTCTTTTCTGAGTAGTATCCCATTTTACAAGACCTCATTTTACGTCTCCATCTGCTGATGAAAACATGGGATGTGTCCAGATTTTCACTCTTACATATTTATAAACATTTGTAATTATGCATATGCTCCTTGCTCTCAATATATCCTGTTACATACACACAAATATACAATAGCCACATCACATGAAAACAGGAGCTGGTTTTGAGTGAGGAAAGCTCTAGGTTGAGGGTTGAGACTGGGAACTGGAGAGATGGCTCAGCAGATAAGGGCACATTGCCAAGCACAAGGACCTGATTTGAATCCCCAGAAACTACAAGGTAGAAGAGAACCAATCCCCAAGGGCTGTCCTCTGACTTCAACACATGTGCCATGGTTCATGAGCACATGTATGCCCACAGAAATGTACACACAGAAGATTGGAGGAGTCAGGATCAGGTGTGGGAAGATACAGGAGCATGAATGCAAACCTGTAGCTGCTGGGGGCAGGGGGTGGGGTCTGGGATGGGGGAGGCTTCCAGGAGTCAATGCAGATAACCTTAGCTGAGATGCATAATAAAGGGGATACAGAACCTGAAGAGGGTGCCTCCAGTTGAAGTGGTAACATTGTCGGAGACTCAGTTGTGTCATGTAATGTTTTTCTGGAAGCTGTCCAGTGAAAGGGCATGTGATGTTTCACTGGAGCAGACACTTGGGAGGGCACATGATGTTTGGAAAGAATGTAAATATAACCTGACAGACAGTGGAGGACACTCTGGCATTGGTTCACCTTGCTGGTCTTGGTTGGGATTCATCTTGCTGGTCTTTGCTGACAATGCTCTAGCACTGGTTTGCTTTGCCTTCTTGGCTGATCTTCCCTTGCCGTGGCTTCATAGAATGAAATGCACCAAAGAACTTGTGGTGATGTTCCAGCTGTTTCTTGCCACTTCAGCCAACTTGTGCCGATTGGCTGAGTCTCAAGGGTTCTTCTGAATTGACCCACTGCTGCTGATTCTTGTTTGGCGTTTTGCTAGTGGACTGAACTACTACTACTAATGAAGATTGGAATCGCCCCAAAGAACTACTTTTAAACAGGTCCACATCCCTCCTGTCCTATTAGCCATCTTCCTCTGGTGGGTGGTGGGCTAGAAGGGAGGTTGACGCCTTAAGAACCCTTATTAAAGTCAATTTTGAGAAATCTAAGCCTGCATCCTGTAGCCAGGCAGGACTCCCAGTGAAGAGATAAGGACACCAACCAACCCACAAAAGTTTCAACACAACATTTGTACTCTCTAAAAGAAGTGCAAGGACCAAGACAGAGCAGAGACTGAGGGAATGGCCAGTCAACAAACAGCCCAACTTGAAACCCATCCCATGGACAAGCACCAATTCCTGACACTATAAATTGTGCGGCAGTGGGCTATGAGAAGCAGCTGGGTGCTTGGTCGAGCATGAGCTTGGAACCCCAGACCATTATTGGATGGCAGGAGTTCAGCTCTGCTCCTGGGCCCTTGTTCTTTTCATTTAGCTTCAGCTCTCCACAGACTCTCCCACAGAGAGGTCTATGGCCATCAGTCATGAGGAGCAGGCCTCAGGCCCTAGAGAGACTTACATACTAATGAGGTACCTGAAGGCCAGAGGGTAGAGCCAATTAAGCATTCTTCCCCAGCCCCTCCCCTCTCTGTCCCTCCCTATTTAACTCAGGTCTGCCCTGGGTTTTACCTGGGGGGGGGGAGGTTGCATCCAGATCCATCCACCATCCGCCATGACATTAAAGCCTGTAAAAACTCATGGACTAGCCAGGCAGTGGTGGTGCACGCCTTTAATCCCAGCACTTGGGAGGCAGAGGCAGGTGGATTTCTGAGTTCGAGGCCAGCCTGGTCTACAGAGTGAGTTCCAGGACAGCCAAGACTACACAGAGAAAACCTGTCTCGAAAAACCAAAAAAGAAAAAAGAAAAAAAAAGAAAAAGAAAAAAAAAACCCTCATGGACTTTCTTGGACTTTCTGGTGTCATTGGGGCTGTGCCACGAGGAACCATGGAGCCACAGCAGCCATGCCTAACTTCCCAGTGGAGAAACTCTCAGCGTTCCCAGCCACCCTACCAGCAATAAATGATGCTGTTATGTTTGCAGACAGGAGCCTAGCATAACTGTCCTCTGAGAGGCTCCACCTAGCAGCTAACTGAAACAGATATAGATATCAGATATCCATAGCCAAATGTTGGACAAAATCGAGAAATCTAATGGAAGACTTAGGGAAAGGATTGAAGGCCTGAAGTGGATAGGAGCTTCATAGGAAGACCAGCAGAGTCAACTAACCTGGACCTCTGGGGACTCTCAGAGACTGAGCCACCAACCAAAGACCATACACGGGCTGGACAGAGACCCCAGCACACATGTAGCAGAGGTGCAGCTCAGTCTCCATGTGGGTCCCCCAACAACTGAAGCAGAGGCTATCCCTAAAGCTGTTGCCTGTCTGTGGAATTCATTTCCCAACAGAACTTCTTTGTCTGGCCTCAGTGGGAGAGAATGCGCCTAGCCCTGTAGAGACTTGATTCAACAGGGTGAGAAGATAGGTGGGGGGTCACCCTCTCAAAGGAGAAGAGGAGGGGGTGAAGGGAAAGACTCTGTGAGGGAGGACGAGGAGGGGACAGTGATTGGGATGTAAATAAATAAATAAATAAATAAATAAATAAATAAATAAATGCATACCCACAATAAATAATGTCTTGAAGGCTGGAGACTTGCAACCAGGTCCAATGACTCACACTTACAATCTCAGCATTCAGAATACTGAGGCAGGAGGGTTGTCTTTGATACCAGGCCAGCTTAGGCTGTATAAAACCCTGTCTCTGAAAAATAATAATGATGATGATGATATTATTATTGTTGTTGTTGTTGTTGTTGACTGAAGCCCTAGGTTATAAGCTCTACTGTTATAAAATTTCCAATGACTCAGAACAAATACCACCTGTCACCATGATAAACAAACAGAAGTCTGAATTAAATGTGCTGTGCTAGGTTAGAGATCTGTGCTTATCCTCCTGAGAACCCTCTGCTTCCTGTAGCTGAATATCTCACAAAGAAGAAATTCTGAGAGTGTGGTGAACACCCCTTCTCCACCATCACTGCTAAAGGACCTTGAACTCCATCAGTCCTGAGTCACATTTAAGTATGTCCACTTGACTCCATGGTAAACACCAGTCATGACAGGTAACATAGTTCTAAATTCATTCATTCTGATTCTAGACAGGAAAGAAGGCAAGGAGAAAGGTTTCTGTTTCTTGTGTTCACATAAACTTCCAGCAGACTATACGCATTCAAAAGTTAAGACACAGAGAGGACCTGTCTTACAGTAATTAAGGTCTACCAGAACTAAGAAAGCAAGACATCAGATGCTGCCTCTTTCCAGAATGCAGTGTATTTCCTTCTCTCTCTCATCTGTGAGCTGCACCTAAGCAACTTCTAATCTGGAAACTCCTCTGAGACAGCAGTCTCAGATCAATGCCTGGGTGTCCTCACCCTCAGAAAGTGTAGCTCCCCAGCATAGGTGCTGTTAGAATAAAGCTTCTTGACATAGTAGGTCTACAAGTCAGGCATGAATACTAAGTCATCAGCTCAGCTATCTGATCAAGTGAGGAATGCCAATGCCTCTCCCAAAGACTCATGAAAATCCTTCTCTTTGTATCACAAATCATTGTTTTATTTGACACTGTACAAAAGTTGCTTAAGTCATTAGCAGGAAGATCTGAAAAAGGAACTGACTGCTTAAAACAAACAAAGAAAACATCGAATATCTGTCAAATCCAACTCTGTCTTTGCCCCCATTTACCCAGTGAACAAGCTAACTTGTCATGAGAGGCCTCACTTTCTTTCCTTAAGGCTTCCAAAGGCTCTTTTAACCTTTCCTAATGACCTATATGGGGGATAGAGAGTTTGATAGAGAGTTTTTCTCTGCACTAAGACGGGCCACCTCTTCAACATATTGTACATATTCTAACTGTATAGTCACCTCTTATCTGGAGTGAGGCAAGAGCATGTGGTAGTGAAACCAATAATCGCTCAGAACCATCGACCTGTCAGAGCATCAGCAACATCAGCACCAGAGAATCTACACGTGCAAATTATCGTGCAAATCAAGAATTCTGTGGGTACAACCCAGATAAAACTCCGAGGACGACTTCCCTAAGTTTCAGTGAGCTGAAGAAAATATTACTGTGCTTCAGGATTTGAGCGCCCTCCAGAACTGTCATCGTTTAGCCACATGGTGGCAGCATGAACTACAAAAGCTATCGTTGCATCGTTTAGCCACATGGTGGCAGCATGCGTCCACCATACTGGAGATAATGTCTGCTGTGTTAGTGCTGAGAAAGGAGGCAGATTCCGCTCCGAAATTGTTACTCTTGAAAATTGAGGTAAAAGTTTTGGTAAACAATAACTTTAAATACGTCCAAAAGCCGTACAACAAACTGAGTTTGATCTAAATAAGTCATCTAAGAGAAAAGAACCTTTCCACCAACCATGCATTTAACACTGTCCCTTGCTTCTTCGGGTGGCTAAACAAGTCGTGGTAGAAAGACTGACAATTCATTCACACCCTGAGACTCTCTTCACTGAAACTCATTAAGCTTTAATGAAGAAGAAGGTGTGGCCTTTACAGCTCTCTCCTCCATCCTCAGTCTGTCCTGTTTCTTGTCTGCCCAAGATTCTGGTTTTGTCTGAATTTTCTGATCACTCAGATGTTTTAAATGAGCAAAAGACCACGTCGGCATACATAGGAGCTGAGATTTACTTCAGATGAAAAGACAGTTTGAGAACATTGGCCACCACAATTGGGGTGAGGGAAGTGATTCTGAATCCCAGTCAAAGAGAGTTCTTTACTATAAGTTTCTAGAGAGGGTAGGTGATCTCGGGCTTTGCTACAAGCTCGTGTGTGATTGAGTTGGGTTGCTGCATACCAGAAGTCAGGAAGGCAGAAAAAATAGGGAGCAGGGCTATAACCCAAAGCTACCTGGGGCTCATAAAGCAGGGGCTGCCCTGGCTGAAACAGGAGTGGGAAAGACAGAGGGGGGCTATAGGGAAGGGTGACTAGATCACTCCCACACTGCCAAATCCAGTCTCTATTTTGTTCTTTTACACACTGAGGCTGCCTCACTGGAGTTCCCTGTACAACTTGCAGGCAGCTGCATCAACAAGGAGTCTCTTGTCACCCACCAGTTCCTTGCTGCTTCTCCAGAGGGTGCTTTCTGATACTAGTTAAGTTTCATGGGCCTTATAAGTGTCCCCGTATGCTCTGTAACATCATGTTGCCATCTTGAGACACAGCTACACCACATATAGAATATACATATTCAGATGGCTTTTGCCCCTGCTCTTTATAATCTGCTGTCTTTCTTGTGTATGCACTGGTAGTGGGGTACGGGCATGTGTGTGCTACAACACAGGTGTGGAAGACTGTGGACAACTTGGAGGAGCCGAAGGGACTTAGGGGATTAACAGCAAACGGGAGAGGTGGCAGGTGATAAAAGCCAACGGCATGAGCCAAAGTCTCATGTCTTATGAGGATGAGATTTGTGTAAGGAAACATGTCCACAATCCCAGCACTCAGTAACTTGGGCTAGGTAGTAAAATGCTGTTCCTCTTTTAAAGGAGCTTAAGTCTGAAGTATCCCCAATAGATTAAGGCTGCTCTACAGACATGGTGACAGAGGTTTACTGAGGGCCAGCAAATCAATGAACGAGGAAAGTAGAAATAACTATAATTGGAGAATATGCTGCCTCTTGGCTCTATACCTTGCCAGAGACACAGTGCCCTGAAGGGATAGTCTCTTCAGGACTTCCCCTCCATTCCCTCAGGGACTGTCTCTCTGGACACCCCCATGGAAAATGCTAATTATGGGAGTGGGACAAAGATTTCCCAGAGCTGCCTCCCCTCTTCTAAGGAGCAGGGCAAGTAAATTCCTGTTTCCTCTCTAGTGGGAGGAGATGTCATTATTCTCTCTCTTTCTCTCTCTCTCTCTCTCTCTCTCTCTCTCTCTCTCTCTCTCTCTCTCTCTCTCTTTCCCATTAGATTTTAGAGGATATTTTCAGGGCGTTCACTGGCTAAGATTAATTGGCTACAATCACAAGACTCAAGCTTTTTTCCTGTGTGTGTTCATTATAGGACTGTCCAGTAACAGCCTCCACCTTTGCTTCTGTATGCCCATTCCACAAACTTGTGCATCTTTCTTCCAAAACCATTGATTTATTTCTCTGCTGAACAGGATGGCACCCACCCCTTGTTTTCTTCCTGGCTCTCCAGGCACTTGATCTTGGGGACTCCTTCCAGCAACCAGTACTGTCAAGTATTTGTGTCTTTTGTTAATCTTTCCCTCTGTCATTTCAAACTCACAGAATTCAGAACAGGAGCAAGACACCAACATAAACTCAAATCTAGAAACGGGGACCAAGGGTTAAACATGAAGGTAAGTTTGTTTACATTCCCCTAAGAATAAATGGTTTTGCAGCTCAGGGTGTGTTCTAGAAGATCAAGGGAGATTTTTGCCTTCTGAAAAATCAGTGGTGTGTGTGTGTTCTTGGGGATTTGTGCATCAGACAAAGACATTGCCTGTGAAATGTTATTAGCGTGTACCTGTTTCATTCATGCCAAAGGTAAATGTTTAGAGCTTGCCTAGCTGTGCTGATATATGGTTATGAAATCCCAATGCTGAAGAATTTGACTTTTTTGTAATTTGATGACTCTAGTCACCACTACTTCATAAAGTTTATTGCCATGTCTTATATTTCATCCATGTTCCAATGCTATGAAATTGTCTAGAAATAAAGATGAAGCTTTGCATGTCCCTTAATCTTCCACAATCTGGCATAATAGAATCCTGTGAATTCAGACAAGTCCTTGGAGTTAATCAGGTTTGAGTCAAAAATCTTCTATCATTTATAAACAATGTGACTATGGACACGTTTAATTTTGACCCCCTCCCTACTCTGCCTGATTTCCAATCAAGGAAATATTAAGGTTGATACTTGATAAGAAAGTGGATCTTCATACCAAGTCTGTCACCGCTCATGTCCTGGAGCTTGAGTGATCCAGAAACACACACACCTGTAGTCTCAGCACTCAGATGGCAAAGGTAGGACAATTCTGAGTTCAAAGCCAGCTTAGAATACATAATAAGACTCTGTCTTGAAAACCAAGACAGTTTCCAAAGCCAGGGATATGATTCAGTGTATGACCAGTAAGGGCATATATATTCAACATGCATGAGGCCCTGGGTTCAATTTCCAGCACTAAAAAGTATCAAACAATGAAAACAAAAAATGTATATGCTGGTTTTATAAGATAAAAATGATAACCACTGTTATGCCAGGCACTGTTCAAAGTACTCTGTGTATTTAACTCTTGTTACAGACTTATGTTACCATATGAAGATCGGGGCACAGAGGGGTTAGGTACATGCCCACAGTTATTATCTAGAAAGTAGCAGAATCAAGACTCAAACCTAGGGAGTCTTAAGTCCTGGACGTTGTTCTTATTCACATTGAAACTTATTCTGCCTTGTGAGGAATAAGCAAGGTGTTATATTCGGAGAGGGATTACTTCCTGAAAAAACTAAAAAGCTTGTGATTGATAGATTGAGGTTGGGATGCATGCCACGTCATAATTATGAAGGCCAGAGGACAACTTGAAGGAGTCAGTTCTCTTCCACTATATGGATTCCAGGGATGGAACTCAGGCCATCAGACAGCAAGTGCCAGGCCAGAGGAGTGTGGTTCTTTTTAAATTAAAAGCAGTGAGTGTGATCACAAGTAATCTATATGATATCTATCTAAAACATGTATAGAAAGATTTTTATGTAGATTTTATCCATCTCATCAGCCATGATAATTTCTGTATCACCAGATATTGAATTCAGTATCAATATTTAGAGCCTTGAAATTGAGGTCCTCTTTGTTTCTTGCATTTCTTTTATTTATTTATTTTGAGAAACAATTGACAGGAAAGCCCATGATAGACCCAAGAAGTCAAATTCCACCATTTACACATGACAAACTTGAGGTAGAATCACGTGAAGTGGTTTCTACATCCCATATAACCAACCAGACACGGCTGTTTTAGCTGAGTTCAGTTCTAGGACTGAGGGATTCTCATTTCTAGTCTGACAGAAAGTGTCCCATCCTCCGCCAGGCTAGTCTTGTGGTGATCCTGAGTGTCACATATACAGAAGGAGGTCCTGTGCGTTGTAATCAGCCTCCATAGACTAGACAAAACAGTATAACATGTTAAAATCAAACTCATGGAATAGGATTGTAGCTCAGTACTGAGCATGCACAAGGCTCCAAATTCAATCCTCAGCCAAAGGGGGCCGGGCGGTAGGGCCGGGGGAGGGGGGTTATGGGAGAGAGAGAACGAGGCACAATAAACTTTTAATGGGTTTATTTGAGCAAACAGCTGTTTCTGAATCAGGCAAAACTGGTTCAGTGAACCACAGGGGGAAAACATAGGGAATATTTTGATAGGATGAACACAGAAGTAAAGCAAAGAAACTTTTGCTTGGATGCTGGACACTCTAGCTCATGGTTATAATTCTAGCTCTCTGGAGGTGGACTCGAGGATCAGGAGTTCAAGGTCATCCTCTGCTACAAGTAGAACTGAAGGCCTGCCTGGGCTTCATGAGACATTATTGAAAAGAAGGGAGGGAGGGGGAAAGAGAAGTAGGCAGGGAGGGAAAGAAAGAACCCCCTCCCCACCCCACCCCACTCCACTCCACCCCATCCCCAGGCAGGCAGAGACAAACGGAGGCAGGGAGGAAGGAAAGGAGAATAAAGAAAAATATTTGATTGGCTACAGTTACCGTATTTGGTGTGGTCCAGTGGAAAAATTGGCTGCTCCAAGTGGTTGAAATTATATATATTACAAAAGCATTTCCACTTTGATTTGCCCATGAAGCAGAGTTAAGGGCACCTGTGAAACCTGGCTGGCTTTGTCTTCTCAGACCTTTAACAGTTGCATAAACAAAAAAAGATGGCCTCGAACTCACAAAAATATCTGGCCTTTGCCTCCCAGTGCAAAGCCTGCACCACTGTGCCCTCTAGCACTAAACATTTTTGTCTCATCCTTCCAAACCTTCTTGGAGTTTCCCCTTAGGCTAACCAGAGCTCAGCGGAGCGCTTCCTGCTGCTGGGTTTCACCGACTGGCCCTCTCTGCAGCCTGTTCTCTTCGCATTGGTCCTTCTCTGCTACCTACTAACGCTGACTGGCAACGCGGCGTTGGTGCTGCTAGCCATTCGCGACCCTCGCCTGCACACACCCATGTACTACTTCCTCTGCCACTTGGCCCTAGTGGATGTGGGCTTCACTACTAGTGTGGTGCCACCGCTGCTGACCAGCCTGAGCGGATGGGTGCTGCAGCTACCGCGCGCCGGGTGCATGGCGCAGCTGTGCTTGTCGCTGGCCCTGGGCTCCGCCGAGTGCGTGCTCCTGGCGGTTATGGCTCTGGACCGCGCGGCTGCCGTGTGCAACCCTCTGCGCTATGCCTCACTCGCCTCTCCGTTCCTGTGCCGCACGCTGGCCGGAGCCTCCTGGCTGGGTGGCCTGGCCAACTCTGCAGCGCAGACCGCCCTGCTGGCCGCGCGTCCGCTGTGCGCGCCCCGCTGTCTGGACCATTTCATCTGCGAGCTGCCCGCGCTGCTGCAGCTGGCCTGCCGCAGTGGCCGCAGCGCCACGGAGAGTCAGATGTTCGCCGCGCGCGTGGTCATCCTGTTGGTGCCTTCGGCGGTTATCCTGGCCTCCTACATCGCCGTGGGCCGCGCGGTCTGGGGCATGCACTCCAGCGCGGGCTGGCGGAAAGCGGCGAGCACATGTGGCTCTCATTTGACCGCCGTCTGCCTATTTTATGGCTCCGCCACCTACACCTACCTGCAACCCACGCATAGTTACAAGCAGGACCGCGGCAAGTTCGTCTCGCTCTTCTACACGGTGGTCACACCCGCGCTCAATCCTCTTATCTACACACTGCGGAACAAGGAAGTGAAGGGGGCGGCATTGAGGCTTTGGAGGAGCCTGGGGAGGCCATAGGTGAGACAGTGACAAAACTGAGAAGGACTCAGGTCCCAGAAATAGGATGCTCATAATTTTTGTCTTTGCATGAGAATCTGCAAGTTTTGTGCTCGATGAGTTCTGGGTTAATAGAGAGATACTTTTCTCTCACCGGGTAGGGTTTGGATTCTTCGGGGGTGGGGTGAGGGACTCCTGAGATATATAAACACACAATAAATAGTGATGTGGTAAATGGCTCTTGTGACTTTCTATAAGAAGGGATGCACGATTCAGGAGAGGGCCAGATGCACCCTCAGGAGACTTTGTACAGGCCCCGAAGAATCCACATGGAGATAAAATGATGCTAACCTGGTGCTGACCTTTAGTTTTTCTCCAGGCTTACAAAAGACCATGAAAATTTCCATGACATCGGCCATCAGGTGGAGTCTCTCGAGTTAACAAGGAAGTCATGGGCCCCACCTTACAGAGATCTCTTCCAGAAATAGGACATGGTTTCTGTTCTCGGGAAGCCAGTCCAGCTAATGTAAACCTAGAGAAGTGGCCATGCTCACTACACTCCGTTTAGTCCATACAACGACAAAGAATGTCTGCAAATAATAGGCAATTGTGCTGGGCTTTATTAAACTGGGACTGCCATCTGCCAAATAGGATATGGCTCTTCCGCTTCTTTACCCAGAACTTTTGTCAGGGTTAGACACAGCATATGGAGAAGGTGATAGTTTTTATTTCATACCAAATATCTTTAAATAAGAAGGTGATGACTGGACTGGAGAGATGGCTTAATGGTTAAGAGCACTGGCTGCTCTTCCAGAGGTCCTGAGTTCAACTTCAGCAACCACATGGTGGCTCACAACCATCTATAATGGGATCTGATTATGTAGGCAGACCACTCGTATACATAAGTTATGTAAATAAATAAATCTTTTTTAAAAATTTAAAAATAGAAGATGATGACTGAATTTCTAAATCTTTATTAGATTATGATCCAGTTATGGCCAAAAAATGATATTCCATAACACATTATTTCTCTATACTCTATAATTAGAACTCAATTTGGTTCAACAATCATTCATTCATCCAGCTGTCCCTGCCTCCCAAATCCTGGAATTAAAAGTTTGCACCACCACACCTGACTAAAGTTTCAGTTTTTGCTCTCATCAACAACCCTGCTAATGAACTGTTAAAAACAAGGAATCACAGACTTGACAAATATTTTTAACCCACCCCACTCCCCTCAAATCTTTATATCATTCTCATTATTTTTTATATCATCAAGAGATGTGATTGGTAGTAGCTCAAAGGAAATCAGCTTTGAGCTTCTCATCACCCCACCCACATTGTCATCCCCCAATGCAGTGCGCTGTCAGAAAGAGGAAATTGCCACTCTTGATGTTGTAGTCAGCCATGACCTTTCCATCTTCCAGCCTCTTTCCGTTGCACGTCACAATCTGCTTCTTGGGAGTCACAGCGGTCACACCCTCGATCATCTCCTTCACCTGGGCCACTGGGCTGGATCTTCGAACGTGGAGGAGGTGCCTTTGCCCCTCGTTTCTTGACTCCACCAGATACAAGGGCAGCTCTTCATCACTGGGCTTCACCACCTTTAGGGTGAGGTGGATGGTGGTTTCCTTGTCAATCCCATAAGATGATAATTTTCTATGGGGCTTCAGGATCTTGGAGTCTAGCAGAAGGGTCTGGTCCTGCACAGAGACCTTGGTTTGGGACCTAATATGTTCATTTATCTTCTTCACTTTGTCATTCTTGGTGATATCAAAGGTCATTAATGGCCATTGCTCCGAACGGACAACCTAAGCAAAGAAAGCCAAGAGAGGCATCTAAGAATGCCTGCCACCCTCTGCTCCCTGCCCCTAGGCATCACTAGAGAGGCATCTAAGAACGCCTGCCACCCCCTGCTCCCTGCCCCTCGGCATCACTAGAGAGGCATCTAAGAATGCCTGCCACCCCCTGCTCCCTGCCCCTCGGCGTCACTGTTCTGCCTGGTTAGCCCTCCAGTTCCTTCCCAACAATCTGCATCTCTCCCTCTCTTGAAACTTTTAATTCCTATATTATAACCCAAATCAGAACATTAGGTTCATGAAACTACAAGGCTTCAAAAATTGTACACAGATCATTAAACAAACCCAAAGCAGATTTCCAAGATTTGGCAGCCTCACAGGATGCTCTCAGCCATGACTCACACCCTCTGTGACTAATTCAGAAAGAACCCCAATTAACTTATACAGTCTCTACACTGCTACGCTTTAAGTAATGTTTCCATTCGTTTCTGATAATGTCCATGTTGTGGTGATGCTGTGCTTAGTGGTGTTAATCTGTATATCTTGTATTTTAATATCTACTGTTATAGAACATAATATCCTCTTTTAATTAGACCAGAATCCCACTCGCAGAAGATAGAAACTAATATCTAAGTTTAACTTCATTTACTAAAGAATTAAGATAGGGAAGAATCAGCCCTGAAAACCTTATGAAAACTTCCTCATACTCCATTCAAGAAATCTTCCCAACCTAGATATTCCAGATTCTTCTTCAGTGGAAGTTTTGTCCTGTATTAGACACTGCCCTGGTTGCACATTCTTTTCATTAAGGTAATGTGTTAGGTATGTCATCAATAACAAGAAAAATGAGATTTACAATGTTTTTCTTTTGAAAAGAGAGAGAAGCTTAAGGCTGAGAACTCTGAAAGTTATTTCCCTAATTTCACATCTTGCCAGCCTCATAAAGCACAGTGTCCTACCATTTCTCCTAAGTGGGGCTGGCAAAATGGCTCAGCTGTTTAAATAAATAAATAAATAAATAAATAAATAAATAAATACTCTTGTCGCCAAGCCTCACCCTTAGAACCTACATGGTGGAGGGAGAGAACTGACCCCTGAAAGTTATCTTCTGGTCCTGACCCCGAATATACATGCACACATATAATAAATACATAATAATATATTTTAAAAGTTTAATAAGTCAAATGACCAACCTCTCTTCACAATACCCTCTTCCTATTGTGCAGTTATCAATGTCTGCCTTTTCTCCTGAATGTTCCTTAACCAACCATCTCACCTTCTAGGCCACTGTCCCCCTCCTGAACTGTGGAACTGTATTCCCAGTATGTGGAAATACTTTTCCTTCCCGTTTGTTTACCAAACCCCAACTTACACAGGTGCAGGAAGCCATGTTTGCAGTCAAAAGCCGAGTGAGGAGAAAAGTCCTCCTGTCCTCTTATATGTGAGTAGCTGGGTTGGAAATCCCCAAGTCCACTGTGTTGTCCAGTTTAGCAACAGCCTTTGTTCTCAAGACTTCCTTTCACTTTTGCTGGGGTGGAGTTAATAATGGACACTCTTTGTACACAGATTTCTCCCCTTAGTCAATCCATCTGTATTCCTACTTCTGAGCATAGGATAACCGTTCTATGATAGGAATTTTTCCCTGGTTGACAATCCCCCTGCCTTCTCCCAATACCACATTAGTACCGCCCAGCCACTATTAATCTTGGCTTCCACTAGCTGGCTTGATAATTTGTGATGCTTGGTAGCTCTCTTCCACTGCCTAAATGAGCCTGAACTACAGACATGACTTGGTGTCCTGGGGTACCACTTGCTATATACATTATGCTGTAGAAATATGCTCCCCTCTTTTAAAATAGGTTAATGAAGAAGGCCATTCCTGGTGTCTCCTCAGCTCAGAAAACCTTGCTTATAAAATCTTTAAACACACACACACATTTACTTTGGATTCTTGGTTGTTAAACTTCTAATACATTTTCCAACCTGACTCAGGACCTGCAACCAAACATACTACTGGAGAACAATTCAAAACCAACAGTTAAATTCTGACTCCTATCTTTCTCCATATGTGCACCACAGTTCCTGGATCACCACCCCCTAATCCCGACCTTGACTCTCAGATGCCTCCTCCTCCCTGAGACTAGGGATATGTAAAGGTGCTATTCGCTCACTGTTGAGATTTGGTTGAATGAGACCAAGATTGTGACTGAGCTGTGTGTCCTCAGGAAACTTGATACTCCTAATATTTCAAGTTTTACACTGGCTTCTCAGGCAGGACATTCAGTGAAACTTATTTTCAAAATTGTTTATTAAACATGCTTCAGGTTTTTTTCAAAGGACCCTGTAAATTTTCCAAGTTTTGTTTTCTGTATTTGAACTGGTTATGTACTATACATACACTGAAAAAACCTTTTTTTTCCTTTTCTTGATCATGCTTTCCCCTCCCCCAATTCCTCCCAAATCCTCCTCCTCATCTCCCTACCCACCTAACTTTATGTTCTTCCTCTGTTTCTCAAACACATACACGCACACACACACACACCAACACAAAAATAAAAAACAAATAAGGGAAAGACCATAAAGACATGAGATCAAGCAAAACAAACAGAAACCTCCAAACAAAGCAAAAAGTCTACAAAATATACCATCAGTTAGTAGTGGGCCAGCTACTCCTGGGTATGCGGCCTGCCCTAAGGTATGGTTAATTTACTTAATGATACTCCATTGGAGAAAGCTGATTTTTACCTTCACTGGGCAGTATCAATTCCATAAACTTCTTAGAAGTGGGACTCCATGTCCACTTCCCCCATAAAATACCATCTTAAATTGTATCATTTTATTCTAGGGGGTTCCATTCCAAAGAACTTTGCTTACAGAGTACCTGTGCCGAGTAGGGCAGTCCAAAAGCTTGCTTGAATATTTCAATCTCCTAATGAAAACTTATTTGAAGCTCTTATTAGACAGTCATAGTCATTAGGATAGAAATTCCTATCATAGAACAGTTATCCTATGCTCAGATGTAGGAATACAGATGGATTGACTAAGGGGAGAAATCTGTGTATAAAGAGTGTCCATTATTAACTCCACCCCAGCAAAAGTGAAAGGAAGTCTTGAGAACAAAGGTTGTTGCTAAACTGGACAACACAGTGGACTTGGGGATTTCCAACCCAGCTACTCACATTCTCATTCCTCTCTGTAGTCACTACTTTCTTACACATTTATTCAGAATTGTTTGGGCCAGAGCCTGGGCCCTGCAGTCCTAACAACCTAGGCTTGGTCACTCATGTCCTCCACATGCCAATAAACAAGTAACAGTGACAAGCAGGGAAAGGAGATGTATTCAAAGTGGTCACCCCAAGAAAGAGAGGACTGGAAAGATGGCTCAGTGGTTAAGAGCACTGACTGCTCTTCCAGAGGTCCTGAGTTCAATTCCCAGCAACCACATGGCAGCTCACAGCCATCTGTAACAGGATCCAATGTCCTCTTCTGGTGAATCTGAAGACAGCTACAGTGTACTCATACACATACATAAAATAAATAAATAAATCCGACAGAGAGAAAGGGAGGAAAAGGAAGGGGGATAGAGAGGGAGAGAGGCAGGCGCAGGTCTCTGCTTATAACAAGCTAGGAGTCTTAGCCATTACCTAGGCTGTAGTCTGCCCTATATGGTAGCCTGACAGGTTGTCAGATTTGTGTGCAATCTCTTTTCAGAAGACAAGCTTTCCTCTCCACAATCTGTCTGGCACCAGGATTCAGTCTTTCCCTTCTCCCAGCATGAGATTCCTGGAGAAATTTAAATTTGGGTGCTTGGAAGGTCTACAGTTTCAATAGTCTGGTAGCTACAAGGAGGGATAAAATATCTGTTTGAGTATTTTTGTTCCTGCCAGAAGGAGAGCAGATGTTAAAATGTTGCTTAAAGCTACACACTATTTTCATTCTTTCTCCTTCCTTATCCGTGACTGTCTGTGCCAGCATTTGGAATCACAGGTAGCAAGGACCCTTGACCAGAGCTACCAGAACACAATATCAGGTTCCCACTCCTAGATATGGCTTTTATTAGGAATGATTTTTGTCAGTTGATACTACAGAGCTGTGTCACTGCAAGTCAGCAGGTCCAGTTTCGTCGATACAATTCCTCCATTTTCCTGAGCAGATGGAGCTCTGCCTTCCCCAGCCAGTAAGCATGCCTCGCCCTCCAGTGCTACCCTAAAGACTATGAGCATGAGTTAGTAAGAACACAACAAAGGCAACTCCTCTCTAGTTCCAGGTTATCCTCCCATACTTCTCCTAAAGTCTTTGTCTGAAAGAATTTCTCCAGCTATAGGATCATCTCCTTGTCTATCACCCCAGTAAGCACTTGAAGACCATGACTGTGTTCTAGTTTACTTGTATCTCCAGCGCTGGCCAGCTTGTTATCTGGCACAGAAAAAATAAATTAACAAATAATTAAATGAATAATAAAAGAGTAACATTTAGTGAGAATTTATATTTCTGAAATGGCATAAGATTATTAAACACAATCTCACTTGCTGTTTTCATATCCTGGTGAAGTACTGGTATCTTTAGGGGTAAACAAGACCAACCCAGTATAGTCATGGGACTGTACTAGTTAATCGACAAGACCCCAGTGTACATCTTTGCTACTCTAGTTCTTGGCTTCTAATCATATTGTTGTTGCATCCAAACGAAAGAAAGAACAGAGAAAACACCCACAGCAGCTGGGGATTTCCAGTACGGGGTGACATTAAGGGCAAGTCTAGGATGTTCCTGGGAAGAGCTACCTCAGTGGTTTCTCCACCAGAGAGAACTTGGATTCTGAGAAATGGAGTGTCTTCAAGTAATATAAACAATAAATCTGGACTCTGAACCCTTCTCTTCCTCCTGTCTCTTTTCCTTTCCACTGCTTTCTTTTCTTCATCTGATTTCAAAGACAAAAAATACAACATCAAGAAGACTTGCATGAAGAAGTATTTATAGATCTCAAAACCAAGCAAACTATCCCAAGAACAGAGAAAGGGGGGTTATTCTGAAATTCAGGATATGTTCACCTAACAGAAATGAAGCTGAATTTAAATGCTATGAGTTACTTAAGGTATTTAAGAGGATATATGACCCTTGGAGTCACACTGACATTTTCCTGTTTTCCATTCAGAGGTAAGCTACTGTTATTAGCCAAATTTAATGTTTTTTAAAGTAGTTTATTCCTTAAGAGATACAACATGTACTTAATTCTATTATAGGTAATATTATGTTTTAAAATAAACATTCCAAAGTGAAGTTATCACAGACTAATTGAATAACATAACATTTTGGACCACATAGCTATGTAAATATACAAAACATTTTTTTAAAAAAGTAAAAGTATCCACTGCCTTGGCACATGTTGTTGACACTCTTTGCCTCTTAGACATATGGGTACAAGCTAGAAGATACACAGAGGTTGTGTGCAGCTCAGTGACAGAGATATTGCTTACATGCAGTCTTTTTCACCAATGGAAAAAAAGGAAAAAAAAGAAAAATCTACAGAGAGAATTGGGTTGGATTCTCTTCAGGAATTGTGTTGTAATTATTTTATTATTATTATTATTAGCTTTTGTGCTACTTTTATCCACTTACAAATATTTTTGAAAATAGTTTATCACTGACCTACATCCCCAGTCCTATTCTTGCAAATAATTCTTATTACAAAGAAATATATATATATATATATATATATATATATATATATATATATATTTTAGCTGGTCATGGTGGTCACACCATTAATCCCAGCACTCCAGAGGTAGAGGCAAGTGGATCAATGTAAATTCAAGGCCATCTGATTTACATGATAAGTTACAGACATGCAGGCTATACAATGAGACCTTGCCTTAAAAAATTAAAAATAAATACAGGGAAAGATGATTCAGCAATTAAGAATTCAGAGGACTGTATCAGGTGGCCCACAACCTGTAACTCCAGTTTCTGGGATCTAATATCCCTCTTCTGGTTTCTCAAGGCCCTTGTATTCACATGCACACACCCACATACAGATACACACACACAATTTTAAAAGATAGACAAGCACCATGCTAGCTTTAAAATTAAGGAAGCAACCAACAGTCAACCAACTATGATGCCTATGAACTACAACCACCACATGCCATGGTAACCTCTCTAGACTCTTATCCTGAACTATGTTTCTCAGTCAATAGAACCCATTCTTATGAAAGAGGTCACAGGTGCTTTGCAAAAGACATGTGCTTTGCAAGGGAGTTTCAATGTAATCATTCAGTAAGTTTTATTGTGATAATTATCATAAAAAAACCTTCCCCAAAGTTGTACTATTTTTTTAAGATTTATTTATTTTATATGTGTAAGTAGACTGCCTTCAGACAAACTAGAAGAGGACATCAGATCCCATTACAGATGGTTGTGAGCCACCATGTGGTTGCTAGGAATTGAATTCAGGACCTCTGGAAGAACAGTCAGTGCTCTTAACCACTGAGCCATCTCTCTAGCCCCAAGTACTATTTAAAAATGTCAAAAATAAACTGTTCAGGGTCAGACTCCAGAAGTTTGACCTAGCCTGGCTAATCAAGCCATGCTAAACAGGATTTCCTTCTTGCCTCTTGTTATTTTCTCAGCTAGCAGTAGAGCTGGCAGGGTCCCACACATTCTACCTTGGCAGTAGCCAAAAACTCTCTAGTCAGACTTAAGGCCCATTCAACAAGAGCAAAATTATGCCCTGTATGAGTAATCTATCCAACTACCTAAGACTAATGAAATCATGGATCTTGGAAGGAAACCTACAACCACTGCTTTACTAAGCCATAATAATCCTTAACTACATTCTAAATATTTGTCTTATACCCACAGATAACTGCAGTCCTCATCCCTCATCAAGGAAACTTCTCTTTGCAACAGGCAAGACAATCACAGAAACTACAATCAATCAACAGGCATAGTTGTGGAGTCCAGTCCCAATGGATGGATCTACAAAATAACTCCTGCACCTAAGGCGAGGGAACATTGCAGAAGAAGGGTCAGAGGTTGTAAGAGCCAGAGGACCAGGGAGTGTGTCTCCTAGTAATGTAAGAAACTACATGCATAAAATTTCATCAACATGACTGCCTAAACATGATCTGAACAAGGACAATAATAGACATGTCAAAGTAGACAGCAAAAACATAAAGCCTCAGTCTTATACAAAGAACTACAAACACTTTCAAGAGCAGGAAAAAGCACACCAATTAACTGTTGAATACCAAATGGTCAGCTCCAAAACTACTTACATACAAGTAACATTGTAGAGACTGAGAAGGCTATATTTAGAAATATATATGTATGTACATATATGCAAGTAATAACAATTAGTAAAAAAGGAAGGCATGAATCAGAAAGAGAGCAAGAAGAGGTATATGAAAGGCTTGGAGAGAGAAAAAAGAGAATGGAGAAATGATGTCATTTATATTAGAGTCTCAAAAAAACAAATAATAAAAAGTGTCGAAAGATAGTAATTCTTATTAAAGAAATTGAAAAGCATGTGTCTCCACTATGATATTACTATGCTTTAAACTCTGTACATTTGTTGTGTGTATTCTTTGTGGTATCAAAGTTTGTGATGAAAATAAGTTTAAATGTTTTTATGTTCATAACTTCTAACCCAGCAGTTCTATACTAATACTCAAAATGTATAAAATGATATTTTAATATCATGTGATATTACTTGTAATAAAAATGAAGGCAGCTGGGCGGTGGTGGCGCACGCCTTTAATCCCAGCAGCACTTGGGAGGCAGAGGCAGGCGGATTTCTGAGTTCGAGGCCAGCCTGGTCTACAGAGTGAGTTCCAGGATAGCCAGGGCTACACAGAGAAACCCTGTCTCGAAAAACAAAAACAAAAAGCAACAACAACAAAAAAATGAAGGCAAAGCCTACCAAGAGAAGTAAGTCAATGAATATAGAGAGGAATTGCTGAAAAGTCAGGTTTAGCAATGTCTCTGTCACACTCAGAGTGGAGAAGGGAATCACCCATGGATTTAACTCCTATTTTTGCCTCTTTAGTTTCGCTCTTTCCTGTAAGAACTTGGATTCCAGGAAGGGCAGGACTGATAAACATCTTTATAGCAAGAAACTGAAACTACTTCCATGCTACAGCAAGCCTTGCAAACAGCCCCAGGATGAGATCATGCTCTGAACAAGGGCAACATCTGATGCTGAACAACAGTTATCACCATGTGACAGAACTAAACAATTTCTCCTGAGCCCCAGGCAGAATCGGGGCTGAGACTATGATCATCAGGACATGGGCCTGACCAACCTCACCTCCTCTGACACTGTATCCCAGATCTTGCTTTCTTTCTTTCTTTCTTTCTTTCTTTCTTTCTTTCTTTCTTTCTTTTAAATAAAATCTCAAAGTTTCTATCAGCTGCTCAAAGGCCATTGTTTGTTCTTCCCAGTTGTAGCCACTGTGGGTAGATCTTTCTGCCCTTCACCCTTGCTTACTTCTTCAATTGGCATACTGGGAGAAGGGTAAGATTAGTTTATCACAACCTTCAGAGTTGGTTTTGTGTGTGTGTGTGTGTGTGTGTGTGTGTGTGTGTGTGTTTTGTTTTGTTTTTTGCACTAAATCCCCCCAGTTAAAAAATGTTCTTAATTTATAAAAGAAGAAAATATGTATGTATTATGTTTGTATACACATATGTATGTATGTACGATAAAACTTCCATGAAATACCTCAAAGGGAAGATATTGCCCCTCACTTGCCTGGATTATTAGAATGAGAGACTTACCATATGCTCTGTCCTACTGTTGAGGTTTTGGAATTCTTTCATCCTGTACATGCTTTACTTAAGTTAGTGGATGGATGGATGGATGGATGGATGGATGGATGGATGGATGGGAGGAAGGAAGACAGAAGAATAGAGGGAAAGATGAGGGGAAGGTGAAGAGAAATGGGAGTGAGGAGTCGAGAGGAAGAATTAGAAGAAGAGGGAGAGGAAAGAAGGCAAGGGAATTTAGGTGAGAGAAATGCTTATGAGGGTTTTATGTTTCCAGAGGCAGGACACAGTTACTGGTGCCATTTAAGATGAAGAAATGAAGGCCACAGAGAAAAACTGTTCTGGAAAGTATTGCTAGAAACATGAAGACTGAGATAGGAACCCAGGCAGCCGGCTGAAGGAGCCACACACTAACCGCAACCCTCCACAACACTTGTGTTAAGTTAGCCTTTCCCGTCAGACTTGTAGCACTTACAGTCATAACAAAGAGACCCACAGTCTGGCCTCTAGAGGATGGTCAGGAAGAGTTGTGGATTAACATGGACTCCCTCCTTTCTCATCATTCACCCTTCCTACACTGATCCCCCACCCCTCTGTCTCTCTCTCCTTTTTTAAAGAATTATTTATTTATCTTATGTATATGAGTACATTGTTGCTGTATTCAGACACACCAGAAGAGGGCATTGGATCCCATTACAGATGGTTGTGAGCAACCATGTTGTTGCTGGGAATTGAACTCGGAACCTCTGGAAGAGCAGTTAGTGCTCTTAACAGCTGAGCCATCTCTCCACCCCCTCTTTCTTTTATAAATCCCTCAGGTACAGCCAAAGGGAAAGAGCAATTGAGGTTTAGCCAAGTTCATCATCTGTGTATATCATAAATATACACAAAAGATTCTTAAAACCAAAATCTGTGTGGTGATGCACACCAGTAACTGTAGCACCCAGAGGCAGATCTAGGAATTCTCTGCAAGCTCAAGGCCGAACTAACCTATACATCGATCTCCGAGACACTCGGGGCTACCGAGTAAGAATCTAATTTTAAAAATAAAATAAAGAGCCTACAACTTTCAACACAGCAACACGCTTTTTATAGCTATTTCTGCGCTATCACAAAAAAAAAAAAAAGATTATTGGGGTTGTGGAGGAGTTGCCACAGTCATATACCATATGATGACCTGTTGGGCACCAATAAACCAAATACACTACGGGAGTCTTGTTATTATAGCTTTTAAGAATACTGTGCATGTTTAATTTGTATGACTACACTATGTTTTGCTCATACATGATGTAGTTGTATAATGATACATTTCTCAAAATTCTCTCTCATTTATATCATATTACTCTTTTCCCATTCTTATTTCATTCTTTATTTTTCCAAGTTATTTATTCTTAACTATGTAAGGCTTTATGTATTTGTGTACCCTGTTTTCTACAATATGTCTTTAATTATTTTTTTACTTAATGTATGTAGATATTTTGTCGGAAAGTATGTTTGTGTACCACTTGTGTGCCTCATACTCTTTAATGGAGGCCAGCAGGGGATGTGAAATCTCCTGGAACGAGAGTTACAGACAGTTGTGAGACAACAAATGAGTTTTTGGAATTGAAGACAGAACTCTGGAAAAGCATTCAGTGCTCTTACCATTGAATTCGAGTCTCTCTATATTTCTTTTTTTTTTTTAAGAATTTATTTATTTATTTTGTGTAAGTACACTGTAGCTGTCTTCAGACACCCATATCAGATCTCATTATGGATGGCTGTGAGCCACCATGTGGTTGCTGGGATTTGAACTCATGACCTCTGGAAGAGCAGTCAGTGCTCTTAACCACTGAGCCATCTCACCAGCCCTCTATATTTCTTAAATGTATTATTATATCTGCTTTATAATTGCATTCTATCAGCATATATTAAATCTGTGTGTAGTGCCACATAATTATAATTTTAGCACTCAAGTGTGTAAAGCATGATTATCAGAAACTCGAGACTTTCTTGGCTATAAGAATTGTGGTGTCAAGAATAAATTAAAATCATTCTTAATGATGAATGAATTTTTCCCAGTGTATGCAGTCATTTAAAAGAAATTTGGTTTCCTGGACTTTTCCTCTTAGATTTTGAATTTTATACCACAATTTCAGAGATACCATGAAGATAGATTTAGGCTTTGGACCACTGTTACCATTACACTTCCTGTGTCATCAGATTACCCTTTCTGCATGTACTGTGGGGACAGTGTGTTTTGAATGTGTTTTGTGTTCCAGGGAACATATGGACCTAATTGATCTACTCCAACTACTCACTTGAATGAGACATGGTTCTGTGGATTCTGTTAGTTTCTAACTTCTGCTGCCTTCCAAAGGGCAAGAACATTGTGCTGGATATCTCCAACTTTTTGGATAATTTATATTCATGACAGTACTTTGTCTCAGACAAGAAAAAGCCAAAAGTTTTTATACGGAAATAGTTTGATCGGATGCCTCGGTTGTCAGAATCAAGGATCTGTCAAACATTTGAAACCCTGACCTTTCTAAATACCTCCTGGCTCTGTGAATGGTTCTCTTTTGCTATGCCTCCCAACCTTTCTTGTTACTCACTTACCAGGTTGTGGCAGTTTCTGATTGGTGAACTCTATGTATACTAAGTGTATGACGTGCATTGCAAGACTATTCCTAAATCTAGTTGTGGAACCTGATTGTGCTTTTCTTCCCGTGCTCTTCCATTCATCACCATGAAGCTCCTGTTGTTCTCTGTGTTTATTTATGTCACCGCTATCCTGATCTCTTGCTGTAAGTAATGATTCTTACTTGAACTTAAATTTTGTGATACAATATAAACACTTACCTACTCTGTGGGCCATGAATTTAGGAATGCCTACATATCTGTAATTTCATTTCACTTATTTGTACCTGATTACATCTGCCTGTTTGCTTTAAATGATTTTCTTCATATAATAATGGTAATAACCACCACAATTTTTATAATGTTTATATGCATGAGAACGCATAATGTCAATCATATGGGAATATTGAGCCAACTTACAGGCCTGAACCTGTGACAGAATTGATTAGTTCAAATAAGAATGGATATTCAAATTTTAATAGCACCATTATTATTATAAAGAAGAGTTGACATTTCATCTATGGCTGTTCTTATTCATTTCAGATGCCTATAAAGAGAGATCAGTTGATGAAAGCACCAACTTGGCTGATGAGGAACACATAAGGACTGCTAAAGAGAGAAAAGCTCCTGAAAAACCCGAGGACTCTGGAGAAAACTGTGGGAGTTGTGGTAATGATGACTTCTCTGTGTGTGAGTCCTTTTATAATGTTTTGAATCCCTAGATACCCAATACCCACAGTGAACTGTAACCCCATTTACCAGTATAACATTATTATACTTGCCATATTAAAATTAGACATAATTAATTATTGCAAAGATCATTTAAAGCACAAAAACTTTCAATAAAGCATGGTAACCATCTATGGCTTTTCTTTAACTTAATTTTGGTTTTTTTGCAGACAATTTTAAAAATGGAAATAGAAAAGGGATTTGAAAAAAAAGGCTTCCATGGGTTATTATTTACCATGACATGGAAGATTTCCATAAGTTTTGAACATCATGTAGGATACTTTTCTACTTTTCTGTATACTATTTGATACTGTAGCCATATATCAGATATCACATTATTAAATTTAAAAGTATTATATGATTCACAAAAATATTACTCTTGGTGATAAACGTTGGAATAATAAGGAAATGTGAGTCTTATATTGTGCTGCTTTGCCCTGAATGAATGGTCAAAGCCTTACCTGATGTTTGCTTTCAGAATATGTGTTATGAACAATCTTTTGTTTTCTGTTCCTTCTTGTATGGGCTTTGGCTTGGCACCTAGTCCAGTGATCTGAACTAGGTCGATGCTGTGTGAGTTTGTATTCATCATTTTTTTTACCAGAAAAGCTGGATTATATTAAAATATTAGAAGAGAAGTAATGTCCGCTGTCTCAGTCTGAAATATGTAAAATCCAGGCTAAATTGGCTCCATTCCAGACTTCATACCCAAGTATTTTTGGTGTAAGAGGAAGGTCTATCTATCTGTCTGTCTGTCTATTTATATATCTATCTGCATGTCTGTCTATCTAGCTAGCTAGCTAGCTATGTATCTATCATCAGTCATCTACTATCTATATATCATCTGTTTAAAATTCATCTATCTATCTATCATTTATCTATCTATCTATCTACTATCATCCAATTATCTACTTTTGTGACAAAGTCTAAGAATTGAGCTCATATGGGCATTGAACTCTTCATTCTCCTGCTTCAGCCTCCTGAAGGTTGGGATGACAGGCGTCTACCTTAAGATTATTATAAGTTTTATCATTGAGGGATGAAAGTCTCATGTTTGCTTTACTTCCTCTGACTTTATAAGATCTAGTTTCTTTTTAAATTAAAAAAAGACAAGACATATGGTTCTATTGTTGTGAAAGCTTCTTAATTTATTTTTTTTCTTTTATAGGTATACGTGATATCTTTACAAAAGACATAGGCAATGGATCCTTTCATTGTATCTTGAAGTATTTGGAAAAGTGGCTACTTTAATAAAAGGATATGTTTTTGTATCTACCAGGATTGAGACCAAATCATATGTGATTTTATTTCCTCTAACTACTTACCCTAATGACTGAGTGTTCTTTATGTATAACATTTACTTTTGTGCAATAAATGATATACATTAGCAAATCAAAATTACCCTGTGGTGATTTTCATATGTTTGGATCAGATACTGGCACTATTAGGACGTGTGACCTTGTTGGAGTGGGTATGGCCTTGTTGGATGAAGTATATCACTGTGGAGGTGGGCTTCAAGACCCTCCTCCTATCTTTGTGAGAACCAGTCTTCTCATGTTTGCCTTTGGAACAATATATAGATTGCCCCAGCCCCTCCCACATCATTCCTGCCTGGACATGGCCAAGCTCCTGCCCTGTTGATAATGGACTGAACTTCTGAACCTGTAAGCTAGCCCCAATTAAATGTTCTTTTTAAGAGTTGATTTGGTCATGGTGTCTGTTCACTTCAATAAAACCCTAAATAAAACATGCTATTTTGCCTATATACATTTGTGGGAGTTCTTTTTGTTGTTGTTTCAAGAATCTACCGGAAATCCTAAACATAGTACTTTCTTGTGTTCTTCTACGGATTCAATTTTATATCTGCTCACCTGAGAGATCATTTTATTTTCTTAAAATTTGTCATAGATATCAGGCATATTACTAAATGCTTTGGCTGTTTCAACATGAATGAACCAGTTACTACTATTTCATTGGTTTAACTTGTGAGTTTCATTTGTCTAAATTCTTCTATTAAATGACAAGGAATTATTCTTATCTGTAGTGAGTTAAACATTACAGGGATGAAATAAACCTCTGAATCTAGCTACTGAATCTAGCTCACACAGTAAACCAGACTTTGGAGGTCTAAGAGACAATCTTGTAATCAAGATATCCAGTGAATTCTGAGATTTTACCAAACTCTTTTTTTTCATTGATTTAAATGTTTTTATTTAAAAAAATTAAAGACCTTTTTAGCACAACTTCTTCCCAGCACAGTTATGTCTTAGTCATACCAATTACAATACAATTACAACCAAAAAATCAAGGTGGGAATTCTGACTTTAAACTTAAAGGGGGGAAGGGCACATTTCAAAGCAAAGTTAAAAAATACTTTCAGATAATTGCCAGTACAGCTGTTTTATATTGGCATCCATCCCGCCATCTAAGCAATACAGACACAGGAAGTGCTGAGAAATAGTGTCCCAACACAAGGTGTACAGATGAGGTGATTTACAACACAGAAGTTGTTACTCTGTAAACCCTGACCCTCCCTACCCCCTACCCATTGAGATCTTTTAAAACTCTCCACATTTCTGCAGTGACTCCTTGTTTCTTTGATTTACTTTAAAAGGCTCTTAGGTGGCACACCAGAGTCCTCTGTGTTCACCCTCAGCTCTTGCACAGGTCTGATGTGTGAAGAGGCCCAGGTTACCTACAGCTGTCCACACCAGCCTCAGACACACCTACACTTCTGTAAGCAGGGTGTGGAGTCCTGATCTACAGCTTTCCTTTCTACCTCAAAAGAAAGAATTCATCAGTCTAAGTGTCTTGTTCAAATCACAGTCCAGTGCAAACATAATCACAAAATGCATCTCTGGCACACCTGTTGCTTTCAGCTCTGCACAAATCCAAATGGTGACCCTCACAGCACGCTAGCGCACACAAGAATCAAGTACAATAAATAGTCACTGCAAGTGGCCAAAAAGAAGAAAAATCACTCTGCAGTCAGGTTTTCCTTTTATCTCTCTCTATGGTTGAGAAATGTTAAGAAAAGAAAGCATTAGCATCCTCGACTTTTATCGCTAAAGCCACCACCTTGATAAAGTCACTAAAGCCAAGATGGGTTCACAAAGTTAGGTTAGTTAATTAAATTCAACTCCCCAAACAATTATGTTTTATCTATGATGCCAGGTGAGAAAGGCTTATGAATCTATAAAGGTAGGAGAATGGGGAACTAAGATTTTAGGCCTTAAAATATGTTAAAAGAGTTTTTTTCCTAGTCCCCACGGGCAGCTACTGTAATGAAATAACAGGAGAAAATACAGAGCTGGTGTTTTGCTATTGTGCTTTAAAAAACTAGGCTTCTTTAGTGAAGCACCTGACAAACTTAGGTGGTTGGATTACAGTGGAAAGTCCACTTTATATACACACAAACACACAAAAAGTGGCGACTTTTCCTATCCCCAATCCCTGCAATGCTGAGACACAGAATGTGTTTTATGGCAAAGGATCCTTAATCCCCAGAGATGCTTTGGCTTGTGGTGGTTTTTTAAGGCCTCTCTGCCCTGCCCAGTACCATGGGTCAAATGAGGGGTGTATAAAAATGAGGGCCTTGAGAAGCTTCCATGGTATGGGCTGTAGTCCCCTCAGGTTTGAATGTGAGACACCCACCCATCGAGACCTTTACACAGGGAACTTAAATCTAACCTTGATAAATAAAACCAAATGTTTTTTTACACCAAAGAATTCCAACACTGGATCTTTCACATATGAAGGAGAACGTACTATATATACACACACACAGCAAGGGAAGGCAGGGCCATAACAAGAGAACTGATAGTTTCCCACAATTACAGGTCTACCATTTCTGGTTCACTGGAGATAGTGGCTCTGCTCCTGCCTCTCAAATACACTTACAACTCTGAGAGCGTTAGCATGGATGCAGTCCTGGAGAGAAGAGATGAAGTGGCCAGCAGGCAGAACAGTGTTTCAGGATGGACTGGGTCCTCCCTACCTTTTCCCTCCCCTCCTTCCTTGATGACTACAGTTTATAATCTCTGGAGAAGAACATGAGATATAAGCCCCAAGAGTGTACAATGTGGGGAGAGCAACGTGGGAAGGGGAAGAAATCTCCACCCAAACGCAGCAGCTGGGTCTGAGGCCAGTTTATCTTTGTTCATTAGTGGTGATAAACTGAATTTGGAAGGGGAAAAAATTTGTCCATGAAAAATTCCACCTGCAGGTAATTTTTTCAGGGAATCCCCTGAGTTATGAAAGGTCTAAGTTAAAAACAAAACAAAAACAAAAAGAAAGAAAGGAAAAGAAAATCAGCCTATAATTTTTTTATGACTCAACTACTAAATCCACAAGCAACGGTTTAGACGCGGCTTCTGAAGTGTTCTCACCCTCCCAACCAGGCGCAAGCTGCCTCGAGGAGAGGATGGACTTTCCCACCTCTGCTCAGGCATCAGAAGATAGATGGGGTGATTACTGCTGAGCGCCAGCAGCAGCTGGGACAGCTATCCCAAGTGAGTTGGCATCGGCAATCACTAGTGAGCCCGCCAGAGGTCCAGGGGGTGAAGGATTTGGCACTGAAGAAATCCCTGACATCATATTGGCGCTGCTGACAGGCGTGCTGCCCCCTGCCATGCCAGCGGAGCTCATTCGAGCCTGGTCTTTCACAACAGTGTAGAAGTAAGGGTGCTCCATGGCCTCTCTTGCAGTGAGCCGCGACTGGTGGTCGTATGGCAGCAGCTTGTCCAGAAAATCCAAGGCCTCAGGGTTGACAAGGTGCTGGTTTTCACTGTGGACAAAGCGTTCCCTTCGCTTAGAGTCTGCCCAAGATATCGTTAAATGTGGATCTAATTCAATGTTGTACTTGTCAATATAGTCATATAAATCTTCTGTTCCCAGAACCTTGGCTATCTTCACGAACTGATCATAATTGTCATGTCCATGGAAAAATGGCTTCTTCTGGAAGAGCGTACTTGCCAGCACACAACCCAGGCTCCACATATCCAAACTATAATCAGACGTCTGATAATCTACAAGTAGTTCTGGACCTTTGAAATATCGGGAAGCAACTCGGACATTATACTCAGGATGACTCAGGTCAGGATGGTAAAACTCAGCTAAACCCCAGTCTATTAGCCGAAGCTCTCTGAGCTCATGATCAATCATGACATTATGGGGTTTCACATATCTGTGCATAATCCCCCTGCTGTGACAATAATCCAGGGCTTTCAGAATTCCATACATGTAAAATCGAATGTCATAGTCTGTTAACATCTGGTACAATTGCTTGAAGTCTGTGTTGTTTACATGTTCAAAAAGCAAGGCAGGGGTTCGTGACACAGGGTCTTTTACAATGTCTGCAAGTGTGATGATGTTGGACCCACCTCTCAAAATCTCCAAAATCTTTATTTCACGCTTAATTTTCTTCTTTTTTACTGGCTTTGATAATTTTAACAACAGCTTTTTCATTATTTGTGATGTTGACGGCTTCAAACACTTCACTGTATTTTCCCCTGACTAATTTTCGAACAAGCTGGCAGTCATCTTGATTTCCCCATTCCACCATATGTGATTCATAGTTCCGGTACTCTCTTGGTCTGTGTGTAAACTCTGGCCCTGCTTGGCACTGGTCCTGACATGTCAGACAGGTTGAGGGACAAAGCTGAATTTAATGTTTGAAGATCTGTTAATCAGTGTGTTCAAAAGCAGAAGTTGGTAAAACTTTGTTTCAGACCCTTTTTCTTCATTTCTTTACACTGCGGTGGAAGCAGCAGCCACACTAGCCCCGCTCCCCTATCCTCACACAGGAGGAGGAGACTCATGCTCGCTGCCAGCCACAGGGACCAGAGAGAGGCTGCAGCCTCCGCTGTGCTGCCGGAAGCCTTACCAAACTTAAAACACTGGCTTCAGAAAGTTTCCCTCAGTGACTGTACTAAATGAAACAAAACAAGAGTATCCCTCTGCTGTTCTGTTTGGAATACTGCCATGTTCAATGCAGTAAAAGCTAAAATATTGTCCTGCTGATTTGCACAGACTCTGGGTTCTTTTGACTGGGTAAAGGAAACATTATTTAAAAATCGGGTACATTTAGAGAGAACAGCGGGTTTATTGGGAGTGTCAAGATTTATCTGAAAGCTTAGAGATCACAAGGATTCTGCTACTTGTAAAGAAACTTCCATAAACAATACATCTAAAGGCATTTTCCATTTGGATACTAGATTGCTGTGCAGTCTTCCATAAAAACATGTGAATGCCTCGAGAAGGATTAACAGAATCACAGGTTGCCCTCGAATTTACATTTGCCATTGATATGAGGTTCACAGGCCATACATAGCAACCTCTCCCCAGTAGCATTTATGTACCAACATGATAAAGTAGACATGCTTCTCTGGATTTAAGTATCTTGGATGTAGATGCAGCCTAAATTTGATGACAAAAGAACTATAACATCAGTTAGAATAATATACGTTACGATGTTTATAGTTTAACCATGTCAGAGATTAAAGGGCGTTAATTGGTTTTTTTTTGTTTTGTTTTGTTTTTGTTTTGTTTTGTTTGTTTTTTGTTTTTTTGGGTTTTTTTGTTTGTTTGTTTTGTTTTTGTTTTTTGTTTTTGTTTGTTTGTTTGGTTGGTTTGGTTTTTCGAGACAGGGTTTCTCTGTGTAGCCCTGGCTGTCCTGGAACTCACTCGGTAGACTAGGCTGGCCTTGAACTCAGAAATCCACCTGCCTCTGCCTCCCAAGTGCTGGCATTAAAGACATGCGCCATCACCGCCCGGCAAAGTAATGGTTTTAAATTCAACTAACCTAGTGAAGCTTTTAGAATACTTTTTTTTCTAAAACTGGTAGTAATTTTCCAAATATTGCATTGATATTCTTGGTTGACCATTCTTCTAATTCTACTGAAAGCCAAGAAAAAGCAGTTTATTGGCGTATGTATGTAGTGATATTAATTTGCTAATAACATATATGTTTAATTAGCAGTAACTGATAAGATGATGATGAGATAAGGAGTCAATATATGAATTACTGAGTCTCTTACGAAAACACATAAGCCTAGGCAAAACAATATCCATTGTTCATCAAAAGTAAAATAGGCAGTGTTTATAGGAATATTGTCTTTAAACAGGGCAATGACTCTTGTCCTATTAATAGCCTCAAGGAAGTTTGCTATGTTCTATATTGTAAGATCGGTAAGAAAACACTCGATTGTCAATAAGAAAGGCTAAAATTATAAGGTTAATTTCCAAATCGTAATTTATTAGACCATGTCATTTTTGGCATGGCCCAAATAAGTACTCACACATGGAAAAATAATAGATTCCTTGAAGTATTGCTTTCAACATTTTAATTTACATTGCAGAATGAACTCGTTTCAAATAGCAACTGTTGCACTGTTTTTCCAAGATGAAACGACACCATGTAAGAACTATGTTGGGAGTGCTATGGGCAAGAACAATGAGTTGGGGAGTAGGTGGGACAACAGGAGGCTAAAAGTTCTAGTTTTAGAAGAAGTGTATGTATTAGTCAGGGTTCTCTAGAGTCACAGAACTATAGTTCTGTAGTCTTTATATAGTAAGGGAATTTGTTGATGACTTACAGTCTGTAGTTCAACTCCCACCACAGTGTATCAACACGATAAATATTATGATGGCTGATGAGATGGACCAGTGGGTACAAGTGATTGATGAAGAAAAGAATGATAACCTTAATTTAATTTTCAGGACGCACATGATAGAAGAAAAGGACTGACTCCTAGAAGTTTTCCTATGAATTTTACATGTGAATCGTTACAGAATCATGCCTCCCAAAAAGAGAGTGAGGAAAATATCATTGATGTCATTAAGATGGCTATTTAGCATAGGATAGAAATTTTGAAGGATTAGAATTCCTATTCCCCCAAATCCATCAAACTCACCATGTTTACATGTCTTGAAATTAGTCTGGTATTAAAACTTCTCCTCAACATCTAAGCTCAAAACAATTTTTACATAAGCAGCATCAGCTGTGAGAAACAAACCTTTCTCCAGCCATACTACCAACTTTAACTGAGTTAATAATAAATTGTTAATAATTAATTAATTAATCATTCTAACATGTCTGTAAGCCCATATAAAACACAACCACCAACAATGTCCCACAATTAATTGAAAACTGTACACTGGGATCTAGCCACATCTATAGACACAGGATCACCAGAAATGACCACAGATAATGCATCTGAGTTTGACCAAACCCTGCTAACATAATGAGTTGTCACAATGTGTCATAAAGTTGAAAGGATGAAGGAAAATTTCTCAAGTTTGGAGTTAGCTAAAAAAATCATTAGGCACGGTGATTTTATAGACCCATTTTCTAATAAACCAGGAATGAGTAGTTTTGGAGCATAAAACAAATAAACTTTCTTTATTTGGGCTTCGAGAGTAAATATCTATGGGCTCCAACAACTCCAACAGAAATGATGGAAGCTTGAATGCAACTGTTTTTCTAACTTAATAACATCCAACCAACAATTTCATCAACCATCCATAGCGTGCAAAATATGTGTCTTAGTTAGGGTTTTACTGCTGTAAACAAACACCATGACCAAGGCAAGGCTTATAAAGGAAAACATTTAATTGGGGCTGGCTTACACATTCAGAGGTTCAGTTCATTATCATCAAGGTGGGAGCATGGCATCATCTAGGCAGGCATGACACAGGCAGAGCCGAGAGTTCTACATCTTCATATGAAGGCTACTAGACTGACTTCTAGGCAGCTAAAAGTCTTAACCCCACACCCACAATGACACACCTATTCCAACAAGGCCATACCTCCTAATAGTGCCACTCCCTAGGCCAAGCATATACAAACCATCACAATATGCAACTCTCACTCAGGTGTAAATACCAAGAACATGTCATGTGGTCTGTAGGCAATGAAATGAAAGTAAACTCTTTTTTTTTTTGGGTTTTTTTTTTTTTTTTTTTTGGTTTTTTGAGACAGGGTTTCTCTGTATAGCCCTGGCTGTCCTGGAACTCACTCTGTAGACCAGGCTGGCCTCAAACTCAGAAATCCACCTGCCTCTGCCTCCCAAGTGCTGGGATTAAAGGCATGCACCACCACTGCCTGATTCATATTCTTAAAATAATCAACTATTGCCTTAGTCCTTGGACCCACAGGAGCAGAACATGCTTTCAAAAACAAGCCCCTGGAAACTAGAAGATGCACTCCTTACAATGATACTGGATACTTCTCCAAAAGTTATGGTGTTACAGGATATTTGTTCACAATGTGAACTCTTGAGATTGTGTTATTTACAAGAATAAGCTCTTTCTAGATGTAGTGTGGCTCAGCCCTACAACACATCATTAATCCAAAAGATTTCTGTGTATTATAAACAAAATTATAAAGTCAACCATGTGCCAAGAGGCAGAGCAAACAACAAATTGAGAGAGGGTGAAATTTTAGGCTAGAACAAGGAAGTAGGCTTCAGACATGAAAAATTACTTTGGGCTAGGACAGGGAAGTAGGCTCAGATTCTTGTCATCCTAATAAGCCCTTAGAAACAGTGATCATGGGAGTGTTCACAGAATTGTATTTAATGCTTTGATCCTTCTTTGACTATTTGTGTTTATTGTCTTGTTTGTTCCTTGACTATTTGCATCTATTGTATTGCTAGACTCTCAACCTAGAACTGACCTTAATACATGCATGTAATTAAAATGGTATAAAAGCAAAAAGGAGGAGAGAGAATGAAATAGGGAGTTCTAGGGAGGGGAATGGGGAAAGGGGATGACATCTAAAATGTAAATAAATAAAATATCCAATAAAAAATTCACAACTAAAAAAATAGAAAGGAAAGGATAGGGAAGGAAAAAATGTTTTCTATATACATAAGCAATCCTAATTTGTTATAGTCTCCCATGTGTGTAGTTTGGATTTGACTTTGCTTTATTAAAGAAATTTTATACAGTACTATCTTCAAAGAGTAGCCAACAGCCTCTTTGTGTGCAGTTTCCTACTTTAATTTTTTGTTTGTTTGTTTGTTTGTTTTAAAACCCTGACCCCGCAACAAATCTAAATACAGCTCTCAGAGGGGAAATTGGAGACAAGTCCGAAGTCCTTAGCACAGAAGTAATCTCCAATTGACAACCACAGGAGAAGGGAATATTGTTTTTCTCCAATGTAGATTCAAACCAAACCTAAGGGCAGGCCCAGGGTAGATTTAGGTGGGTGGGGAAGAAGGATCTATGAGGAAGTTTGGGATGGGAAACTATGAACAGAATATAGTATAGAAAATACAAGTTCTACTATTTTAAAAAAAAAAAAAAAAAAGCCTCCCCCCCCAATCTGACAGCTAACTGCAAATGTGTTGTTCCTTTTCTGTATACCCGATGACTTCCAGCTAGCTAGGTAGTGTGCAATTCTGTCTCAGTTGGGCTATCAAGGTTGTGAAAAAGGGGAGCCATCTATACTGTTGCATGAAGCCATCATCAATACTAGGTTGACTTTCTAACATATATAGCTGCTCTCAGGGCAGTCCAACACTTAAGTCCTTTAAGCCTCAGGTAAACTCTGTAGGTAAACCTTACAAATTCATAGATCCTGCAGGTTGTGCTTGCTTCTTTAAGATTGAAACTTTGGTTGGTGTCAAAAATAAAAACAATAAAATTATAAAATAAAATGAAGGGATAGACATGCCTAGGATTTTAAGATGCTCAATTTCTTCAGAAGCTTTATTTACCAAAACATTAAGCATTAATTAAAAATACCAAACCATGTAAATATTGTCCAGATTCGGCCTTGAAGTTGCTGAGCTGGCAGAAGGCTGAGTGATAGTGGAGTCTTCTTTCTCTTTCTGTTAAGATGTGTTATCAACCCCATTACCATTTCCAAAGACCTAGGTATGAGAGTATTGTTTTGTTCAATTAGTTGCCACCAGGTGAGTAGCTTGAACAAATAAATAACTGAAAATTTCATGCATTTATTTACTTGAAAGTTTTGAGTGTATGGTAGAAGAGAGAAAATGGGCTGGGCCATACTTCGGGTACCAACTGTGGGTCAAGAAGAAGGGCAGTCTTCCTGTGCTGGGATGATCCATGCCTTGGGAAGGAGGGCAATTCACAAGGGTTGGTATCTAGTCCCAATGTTTTATCAAAAAGACTTTGATTCTGGACTCCCTTCTAATTCCCTCAGGGCAGTCTGGCAACCCTGCACAAATAGAAAGGGAAAACACCCACATTAAACACACTAGCAAGCAAGCAGGGAAAAACAAAAAACTAAATGTCTGTTAAGTTGGGCCCAACAAAACAAAGGAAGCTCAATCCACAAAGGTTGATTGCTAGCCTGAGACTCATCCCTGGCTGGAAGGAGAGAATCAAGTGTAGCACTGGTGTACAGTTGGTCATTCAGAAACCACACCCATCCAGCCCCCAACATTCACATTGCTGGGCCACACACAGTCTCTAACACCTTCCTTTGTTCCAGATAATAGAGCCAGTAATTGGCTCAAGCCTTTAATCCCAGCACTCAGATCTCCAGGTTCAACGCCACCATGTTCAACAGAGTGAAAAGAAGTAGAAGGAGAAAATAAATTAAATATTGCTTTGCTAGAATGGTTCTTAGTTTTAAGGAACATAATGGCTGGACAGAGGGGAATAAGTGGAAAAAGAGAAGACAATAGAGAATAAATATAATCAAACTCAGTGTGTGTGTGTGTGTGTGTGTGCGCGCGCGCGCGCGCGTGCATGCGTGCATGCATGTGTATACATGTGATAATGGAACTCAATGCACCAATGCATGACAATAAAAACAACATTTTCAAAACCTAAACACTGGATTTATGTAACCTGTACCTCAATTTGAACAAAAAGATAAGACATTAAATACAATACTATGTATTGAGAGGGTTGAGAGAAATCAACAGGACACTATAGATAAGATAATGTCTTGGTTCCCTCTAGAGATACTAAGGAGCAGAGGTGACCTTATCACTATGGAATATTCTAATGGAATGTTGTTGTCGATTCGATCTTAATCATCATTATCAACAGTGGTTAATTAATCATCAGTGGGCAGAGGCACCAGAGTCCTAGGAGAACTAATAAACAAGTCCCTATGGGATGAGGGTCCAGGGATCCCTCCCGTCTATCTCCAGTGCCAGAGAAAGGGAAGGTAACATCCTGACTTTAGCAGAACAATGGTGGTGAGGGCCAGATGCTGGAAGCAGCCTCTTGTGGTTCAAGGTTCAGCATTATGGCATTCTCCTGAAAAATTATTTTGCCTGAATGTGTGTTTCTTCACCTGAAATCAAAGAAAAAATGCTGTACTCATATCCAGATAATGCTACCGACTTAGAATGCTTCGGGTAATCTAGAATGGCATTTCCATCCATAGTATGCTGAATCCTAACACCAGTGCTGTCAAAGGGCACAAGCCATCAATTTGCTTTCAATGTTCATGGTGTGAAGAATAAGTGGAGACTCCATTCAGGCCAGTAGGTCCTCATCATGGGGAAGCCTTTCCTGCCAAGGACTGAGAAGACTCTCACCTGACCAAGGTAAGTCCAGAGATTTTTCTTCTGCAGCCCAGCAAAAACCCCCATGTCTTAAAGAGTAGGGCCACATCTGGCACATGTTATATTGTTCTGAACAAATTCTTTAACCTGTTTGTTTCTCTTCATCTGCAAAGAAAGGTAGAGTACAATCTACCTTTGTACCTGGTTACATTGTGTACCTGGGTTACACAATGGATGCAGAGTGCTTAAGTACCAGATAGGAAGTCAAGCAGGGCTCAGAATCCATGCCTGGCCTTCATGGCTGTGTAATGTTGGGTAAGGTGTCTCAATACTCTGTTACCTCGAATCTGTAGAGAGAGAATAATGTTAATGAATATTCTAGAAATGTAGCATGGGGCCAGATGTACAGAAAGTTCTCATCAGATAGTGACAGAGTCACGATGTGGTACACCAACAAGAGCAGATATGGCAATTATTATACTTACTAAAGTAAAAGCAAATGCCTTCTCTTCATTCTGAAAGGTCTGTCTTCAACAGTTTATCTTACAAATATGGAACAAGCCAGGATAAATACAGCATTGGTTCTACAATGATTTTTGTCTAATTCTATAATGACACAGTTCTTTGCCATCTGCAGAGGGAATGGGTGGGCTGTGTCTCCTCACAGGTTCCCTGTTGTGTGCATTCTCTGTACCTTCTAGTGCATGCCTAGGTCTTTGGTGATCAGTAAAGAAGAGGAACAGCCAAGCAGTGAGACACATGCCTTTAATCCCAGCACCAGAAAGCAGAGGCAAATAGATCTCCGTAAGCTATTGGCCACCTTGGTCTACAGAGCAAGTTCCAGATTAGCCAAGACTACACAGAGAAAACCTATCTTTAAAATAAAAAAGAAGACAGACAGACAGATGACAGACAGACAGAAAGAAAGACAGACAAAGAATGCATTCATGAAAATGGAAATAACTGCCGGGCAGTGGTGGTGCACGCCTTTAATCCCAACACTTGGGAGGCAGAGGCAGGTGGATTTCTGAGTTCGAGGCCAGCCTGGTCTACAGAGTGAGTTCCAGGACAGCCAGTGCTACACAGAGAAACCCTGTCTCGGAAAAGAAAGAAAGAAAGAAAGAAAGAAAGAAAGAAAGAAAGAAAGAAAGAAAGAAAGAAAGAAAGAAAGAGGAAATAACTGAGAGACTGTCAAGTAAAAAGTAGAGTTTGGGGGGCTCAGAATTAGATCAGGTAAAGGATGGGGGAGTTTTAAATTACAGCACAAAGAAAAAACAACAACAGAAAGACAGTCAAAAGATGATGGACATTGAAGAGCTTGAAAACAATAAACTCAAAGTGACATGGACTGTATGAAAGCAAGGGACACAGAAAGGATATTGAAGAGTTCACAGCTAAGAAGCTCTTGAATTGCTTTTTAGTAACACAAGAAGTGCTAAAGACAGTATAGGGGAACTTAAGATAAATAATCTAAATAAGAGTGATTGCCTTTTAAGGGGTAGGAAGTGAGTGTGACCAGGAGGGACATGAAAATGGCTTCTAAGCTTTTTGCAGAAATTATTATAACAATAAAGCACTTAAAATTCAGGATCTTCCCTCAAAGAGAAAAAAGTGGGAGGAAGAGAAGGCAGAAGGAGACTCAGAGTAAAACTAGAGGAGAAAAGATGGTACAGAACTTCCAAGCACACAACAGGGAACCTGTGAGGAGACACAGCCCACCCATCCCCTCTGCAGATGGCAAAGAACTGTGTCATTATAGAATTAGACAAAAATCATTGTAGAACCAATGCTGTATTTATCCTGGCTTGTTCCATATTTGTAAGATAAACTGTTGAAGACAGACCTTTCAGAATGAAGAGAAGGCATTTGCTTTTACTTTAGTAAGTATAATAATTGTTTTTAAAGAGTGAACTCTACATAATACTGCCCTGAACGTTCCTATTATTTCTGATAAAGAATAAAATAACTGACCTCTCTGGAAATTGAATTATCATGTAGGGAAAAATCTCAGCCACAGGACAGACATCAGTCTCTGAGTGAATCTCCGGAAAAAGTATATCAAAGACCAAATACAATTCATCAACAAACCCATGTCTACACTTAGAAAATGAGACCAATTCTACACTAATGTTTACCATCAAGTCATTGATCCAACCACACAGTTCATTATAACTGCTGATACTCATAAAAGACAAACTCAATAGCTGCAGTGTTCAGATCATACATGGTACTCAATAAACGTTCGTTGAAACAATAAAAACTAACTGATCAATGAACTCATGTTTTTCATCAGCCTTCTTTGCCCTCAGCTGAGAAATCAGAAGTACCAGAGGAAGAATCCACCTATTTTCCAGGACATTCCTGGCTTCCTCTCAGCCACTAGAAAACATTGGACCGGAAGGAAAAGGAAAAGGGAGGAAGGATGCTTGGAGAGTAGAGGGAGAAGAGAAACATCCACATCACATGTTTTGACAAGTATGCCGAGTGAGCTTTTTCAAAAAAATTTAAAATACATTGTCTGACAGTCTCATCCCACCAACTAGACACAGATGCCATGGTCAACCAGAGCTCCCCCGTGGGCTTCCTCCTGTTGGGCTTCTCCGAACACCCACACCTGGAAAAGGTTCTCTTCATGGTTGTCCTGTGCTCCTACTTCCTCACTCTCCTAGGAAACACACTCATTCTCCTGCTGTCCACACTGGACCCCAGGCTCCACTCTCCAATGTACTTCTTCCTCTCTAACCTCTCCTTCTTGGACCTCTGCTTCACCACAACCTGTGTTCCCCAGATGCTGCTCAACCTCTGGGGCCCCACAAAGACCATCAGCTTCCTGGGATGCTCTGTCCAGCTCTTCATCTTCACGTCCCTGGGGACAACAGAGTGCATCCTCCTGACAGTGATGGCCTTTGACCGCTATGTGGCTGTCTGCCAGCCCCTGCACTATGCCACCATCATCCACCCTCGCCTGTGTAGGCAGTTGGCAGGTGTGGCCTGGGCTATAGGTTTGGTCCAATCCATAGTTCAGACACCTCCTACCCTCCGTCTGCCCTTCTGTCCACATAGGCAGATAGATGACTTTTTGTGTGAAGTTCCATCTCTAATACGACTCTCTTGTGGGGACACCACCTATAATGAGATCCAAATGGCTGTTGCTAGTATCTTCATCGTGGTTGTGCCTCTGAGCCTCATCCTTGTCTCTTATGGTGCCATCGCCAAGGCAGTGCTAAGGATACGTTCTGCAACGGGGCGCAGGAAAGCTTTTGGGACCTGCTCTTCCCACCTCATTGTGGTCACTCTCTTCTACAGCTCAGTCATTGCTGTTTATCTGCAGCCCAAAAATCCTTATGCCCAAGAGAGGGGCAAGTTCTTTGGTCTCTTCTATGCAGTGGGCACCCCTACACTCAACCCTCTTGTATATACCCTGAGGAACAAGGAGATAAAGAGAGCATTCTGGAGGCTACTCGGAAAAGATGGGGACTCTGAAGAGAGCTGAGGGAGAAACACTTAGTATACTTTGCAAATTAAGATGAATTTTAGTCTTTGTGGAAAAAATTGAACTCCCAAGTCCACTCACTCTTTCATGCCTATTGAAGCCACAACAGTAGACCTAGTGAATAACAGGCTATAGTGAAAAGGGAAGGGATAGTGAGAAGGAAAGAAGCAGAATCAGATGGTAAGTGAAAAGAGTGCTAGATGTTTCTTCCAAAGTGAAGCATTCTCATCTGTACTGATCAAGAAGGCTTATTTGATTCAAGAAATTTAGAAGAAAGAGAAAAAAATCTTACAAAACTCAGGAAGTTCATGAAATTTACAGGATTCTGGTGATTCCTTCTTGAGATGACATAATCAGTAAACAATTGGAAGTGAGAAACCTCTCCAAAGATCTAACTGCAAGCAAGTTATATACCAGAACCCAGTGACACAACCTATATGTGTCCTCATCCTTACTTAAGTGAGGCTTTCAGTCATACAGCTACAGCTGTCATGTACCACTTCATTCTTCTGTAACTACAATGAATAAACTCATTAGTTGACCAACCTGGATTTGAATGGAATAATTTGTTTGACCTACCTTTGGTGCCCTATTTAGGATGAGTTCATCAGGAAGAGTAAGATTAAGACAAAGACACAGAAACAGACAGACAGAGAGACAGAGAAACAGAGGAGGTATCTTTAATTTACATTCAAAAGCATAGTTAATATTTGTTTCTTTTCTACTCATTTTGTTTCATTTCCATTTTATTTTGTTTATAGGTTCTCAAAGCCCTTTGTACATTTTTTTCTAGCTGTCTGTAGCATTATTCTATAATTCATATAGTGTTTTGTTGTTTGTTTTAGTTTTTTTTTTTTCAAGACAGGGTCTTTTTCAAAACTATGTAGCTCTGGCTGTTCTAGAACTCACTCTGTAAACCAAAGACAGAATGACAGAGATGGGTGGCCTCAAACTCACAGAGACACACCCATTTCTGTCTCCCACATGCTGGAATTAAAGACGTGTGTCACTTTAACACAAAGACATAACCCACAGCATCTAGAGTTTCTTCTATAGTAAAACTAGAAAGAAACCAGGAAGACTCCCATAAAAAACTAATCCGGGGACTTTACTACTCAAAGATGAGAGAATTCAGAGAATTGGTGCTCGTTTTAGAAATGAACAAAAACACCTAGAATATGAACTCTTTCCCTCCCCACGTCCCTTCCTACTTGGAATTCTTTCCAAGGTTAAGCCAAGAACAGAGATATTCCAGAGACACAAATGTCCTCCCAGGCAACCTTGGAGACAAGTTCTTGGGATTAGGATCCTTGCTTCTGATGAAGAATCAAAGGGGTACTGTTGTTCTGGGTCACAACTCCTCCTCATCCTGTTCTCTAAAATGAAGATAACAGATAAAGTAGTCTTTTAATTCCAGGAATTTTGGTGGGTTAAGGAGATGGAACAAGAAGCATAGAAATCCACAAACCTTCTATTCTACTCCAAGCTGATGGACTATCCCAGATGAAGTCAACCCACCCAGAACATCTTCCCTGGAGAAAAGCCTTCTTCTTCTCCAGGAATAAAAGTTCATGAGGGAATTTGTCAAAGAGCTTTGACAATGAATAATGCTCTAGAAATGCCAACCAAACACTATATAAAATCTACTGTCAGTGCTGAAGAGATGGCTGGGCAATTAAGAGTGCCGGATGCTCTTACAGAAGGACCAGGCCCGGTTCCCAGCACCCATTAGTGGCTTAAAACTGTTTCTGGTTTCAGGGTATATGGACTGGAGAGCTTCTTTTGGCTTCCTTAGGCAGTAGGGACATACTGCACTTCATAAACATAAAACAAGAGAAAATAAAATGTAAACACACAAATGAATAAATGTTACTTTAATAACTTACAGTGAATTCTTTTTTTAAGTGGTTTTTTTTTTTTTTTTTGGTTTTACTTATGTCTATTTGTCTCTGTGTATGTATGCTCAAGAGTGTGCAAATGCCTACAGAAGCCAAAAGACCTTGGATCCCTGAAGCAAAAGTTACAGGCCATTGTGAGCTACCACAGATGGGCACTAGGATCCAAACTCCTGTCCTTGGCAAGAATAGCAAGTGCTCTTATGCACTGAGCCATTTCTCCAGGCTTCTGAATTCTTATTTACTGATGGTGCAGTTAACGTTCCATGGCAGGGAAGACAAGAACTTGGAATATACCTCAGTGGAAGAACATTTGCCTAGTATGTGTGTTAGCATCTAAGTTCAATTTTCAGCTCTAGAAGAAAACAAATACAATAGAAAAATGATTCAGCCATTAAGAGCATGCACTACTCTTACAGACATTCCAGCATCCATATCAGAAGGCTCACAAGCCAGGGGAATCTGACACCCCTGGTTGCTATAAACACCTGCTTATATATATACCAACTTGTATAAACACACTTAGATATAATTAAAAGTAATAAAAAAATAAATATTTTTCTGAAATTCAATAGAGACAGAATGACTGGGTAAGAAGCTTGGGAAAAAATCTCCCTAAAAATCATCAATATATCTAAAATAATAAAACTTGCCATTTCAAGAACTGGAGATAAGCTAAAAGCATAAAATAAATTTCATTTATTCAAAAATATTTTTAAAAAAATTAATGAACCTGAGAAAAAACAATGTCAATCTGAGACATGTTAGTCTGGAACTGGTTTCAGCATGCCTGCAAAGAGTGAAACAAGGTTATTCAGATATTCAGACATGCCACAGGAATCAGGAGTTCTGGTAAGGATGGAACCGCTTTTATTTGGAGCAGACATTGATGATGATGATGATGATGATGATGATGATGATGATGATGATACACACTTGGAGGCTATCAAAAGCAACAATGCCTCAGTGGCATACAACTAGAAAATGTTAACAGGGTAGCCAGTCTGAGGTTGCAATAGTGTTTTGAACAAACAACTGACCTGCAAGTCAGCCAGAAATGTAACAGCAAATTCTTAAGATCAAATCAACTAAAGTCCTAACCCAACTCAGCATAACTCTGGTGTCTGGAAAGGGTAAATGCAGAGCCCTGGGTGCTGTTTATCTTGCTGAACACAAAGATAGAAGTAAAAACAATGTGGGTTTATAAGCTGCCTGAATTTAGAAAGCATTTCCCAAATTACATGTAAATCTATCAGAAAAGGGTGGGGGTCTACAATTCTGTAAGCTCAGACTAGCTTCTTTGTTGGCGTTTCCTAGTTGTTTGCCACTGAGACATTATTGCTTTTGATAGCTTCCAAGTGTGTATTATTTTTTTTTCTGTGTGCCCCAAATAAAAGCAGTTCCATCCTCACCAGAACTCCTAATCCCTGTGGCATGTCTGAATAGCTGAATAACCTTGTTTCATGCTGTCTGTGGAGGCATGCTGAGACCAGCTCCAGAATAACATGTCTCAGACTGGCCTTCTTTCTCAGGTTCAGTTAAAGCCCAAAACCTTGAATAAACAATTGGTTGACCAAAATTAGCTTTCCTTTCCCCAGGGAAATACTTAAGAAGCCCACCTCCAGAAAATTATTTGGGTTTGTCATGGTGACTCATATCCATAAGAGACCCTGTATCAAAATAAATAATTAAAATTTAGGTGTAGCCCAGTGGTAGACAGAACACAGGTTTAGCATGCTCAAGGCCCTAGGCTCAATTTCCAATGATAAAAATATTTTTAAAAAATTTAAGACTTACTCACTTTATGTATATGTACACTGACGCTGTCTTCAGACACACCAGAAGAGGGCATCAGATCTCATTACAGATGATTGTGAGCCACCATGTGGTTGCTGGGAATTGAACTCAGGACCCCTGGAAGAGCAGCCAGTGCTTCTAACTGTGGAGCCATCTCTCCAGACCCATAAAATAATTTTTAAAAGTTCAGTTATCATTAAGTAGAGACATCAACAGCTACACAGAGGAAAAAAATTTACTCACCAGAGAAATTCAACAAATAAACATAAAATATCTGTGGTTGCCATCTATTAAATGAGGGTCCATTACAATTGACAATTGTTGCATATTATCCAAAATATCCAATTTTTAGTGGTGTTTTGTGGCATGTGCCTATTATCTCAGCACATAAGAGGCTGGGGAAGGTGGATTGTTTAGAGTTCAAGGCCATCCTGAGTTACATAGTGAGTACTACGTCATACATAGGTACCTAATAAGACCCAATCTCAATAAAATGTCCAGTTTCAACTCCAAGATAAAGATGTGTGTGTGTGTGTGTGTGTGTGTGTGTGTGTGTGTGTGTGTGTGATGTACACATAAAGGAGGCTATCAATAATAGTTTCTGACCAGTCCCAATGTTGCAGTGGGCAGGAGGGAGGGGTTGAAGGGTGAGTGGGGAACGTCCAGTAGTGAATATGCATTGTTCAAATGAGCACAACAATGATCAGATAAGAGAGAGAGAGAGAGAGAGAGAGAGAGAGAGAGAGAGAGGAGAGGAGAGGAGAGGAGAGGAGAGGAGAGGAGAGGAGAGGAGAGGAGAGGAGAGGAGAGGAGAGGAGAGGAGAGGAGAGGAGAGAAGAGAAGAGAAGAGAAGAGAAGAGAAGAGAAGAGCAAGAGAAGAGAGAGGGGCAGGGAGGAAGGAGGGAGGAGGGGGAGGGGAGGAGGGGAAGGAGGGGAGGAGGGGAGGAGGGGAGGAGGGGAGGAGGGGAGGAGGGGAGGAGGGGAGGAGGGGAGGAGGGAGAGAGGAGAAGAGGAGAAGAGAAGAGAAGAGAAGAGACCGAGCTCGCCAAGTTCATTCTGTGTGTTCTGGCAAGGTCTCAAGTATTGAATTTATCTACCTGAGAGCCAGCAGGTAGGATGCCACACCTTCCCAGCCTGCCCTTCCTGGAGCAGCAGGGACCTGAAGAACCGGTCAGAGTGCCGGAGTCCGGGCTTGCACTGTGACTGCTGAAGCTGAGCCTACAGTGGGAGGACCAGGGTGGCTGAATTCCAGAGCTGACCTTAGGGTTGGACCTGGAAGATTCCCAGGGACCTATGGCTGCAGGGCAGCTGCCAACCTGGCTGCGCTCAGCGAGGGTAAACCCGCGAGACCTGTCCCGCGTGGTGGTCTAGAACCGCAGCCCGCGAGTGGTGCAGGCCCTGTGGCTCTTCTTCCACGGTGAACCACAGCCCTTCCAGACTCTGCTGCCAGGCACCAGCCTCCGCATTAACAGCTACCGAGGTCACCCTTGGCTCTTCAGAGATGCAAGAACGAACGACAGACTCCTGGTTAACCGAACTGAGTTATTTGTGCCATCTCTCAACGTTGATGAGCAGCCTGCTCTGGCCAACATCACGCTGCCGGTATATACGCTGAGAGAGCGTTGCCTTCAGGTTGTGCGAACCCTGGTCAGCCCTGAGAACTACAGGTGACTGGACATTGTCTCCTCACTCTATGACGATTTGGAAGACCATCCCAGTGTGAGGAAAGACCTGGAATGGCTTAGCCAAGAACACATTGAAAATATGTGATTATTAGAAAAGGCGGCCAAAGAAAAATCACTGAAGAACTTCTGATGGTATTGGTGAGTCTTGATCTAGAGATGGAACTGGCCACTTATCCTTTTAAAATAATGTTTATCCTTGTAGCTAAAAGGAAAGCTAACTAGGGATTGGAGGGTAGCTCAGTGGTAGAGCATTTACTAGTCAACGAAGTTTGGGCTCAATCATTTAAAAAGTAATGACATCACAAAATCCCACTTAATATATGCACTTTTTAGAAGCATCAGGAGAAATGTTGCACTTTTGCCTACTAGTAGCTCAAAAAAAATTGATAGGATGTTTGTGTAAGTGAATAGGAAATTTAGTGTAGTTAGGAGAAAGTAGTCACATCTCAATAGATGCAGTGTGGTTAGTAACCTATCCCCTCCTGCTTTGGAAAAACAGACACCCTGAATGTAGAAATGAGAATTTATTTCTGAGGCCCTGGCCCCTATTACATCGGAAGCCTTCAGTTGTTGGGACCCACACAAGCCCATGTTCGGGCGCCAAAAAATGTTGAGGCCTAGGCTGGCCCACTTTGGGCGGCCAAAAATGTTGCGGCCCTCTCCACTCCGTGCTTGGCGGCCACTGTTTCCCGGCCCAAGCTGCCGCTCTGGTCCCCGGGTCGGGGGTTCAGCAAAAGAGAGAGTGAGGACGGACTCAAAGAATGGAGACCAGACAGAGTGTGATTCAATCCTGTTTATTCTTCAGTCTCTCTTCCTAGTCCAAGTCCCAAGTCTTGAGTTCCTAGTTCCTAGTTCCTAGTTGTACTTAATCTTCTCTTCCAAGTGTCTAATGTCTACTCCTACTCCTAGTATCTGAATCTCTGTTACTCCAAATTGTTCCCCAAGTTGTACTCTCTAAAGTGTCTGATTCTCTCTGATCTCTGTCTGATTCTCTGTCTCTTCTCTGATTCTCTGATCTGATCTCTCTTCTGTCTGCCTCTCGCCTTTATATGTCTCACTTCTAAGCCATGCCTCTAAGTCACACCTTTAATCATGCCCTTAGGTCTTGTCTCTAAATCTGATCTCTAAGTCACACTCTTAAGTCATACACCTTTAATCTCACACACCCAAGGAAAGTCCTAGGTATCTAAAGCAAGACGTTATCAGAGTGTGCTCAGCTGTTGTAGGCTATTGTAATCCAAGTCTCCTGTCAGGGTATATGGCTCAAGATGGTTGCAAAGCTGATAGCCGCTTTCTGCTAAAAGTCGGCTCCCAACATTCAGTTAGTGGTGTCAGTGAACAAGCAGAGGATGCTTTCATAGACAGGCTCAGGACGGTGAGCCTCTTTGGTTGGGAAGGGGAAGCTAATTTTAAAAGCACTAAACAAACATCATATAAGAAGCTGTTTTTAATGGAAAGTGTTTTTTTCTCATTGTTCAAGGCTTATGTTTTCTTAGTCCACTCAATTTACAGTAGTTTTCTGTTTCTGTTTGTAAATCAAGATTGGCTTTCCACAGTTACTGAGGTAACAGTGGTAACTTATCTAGACAGAAAGCAGCCATGCTCCTGTATAATTCCAGTCTCATGGACTGTAAATGAATTGTTGTCAACTCTGAGTATTTTTTATTCTTTCCATGGAACTCCACGTGGTTCGGTATTTTTATCAGCAGGATTTGGATACACATTTCTTGTGGCTACAAAGGGGTCAAAGCTAGAAAGAGCATCTTCAGCCCAGTTGCCCTTAACTGTGGGTTTGTAGGGTATTCTGGAATGTTTTACAGTTAAATAAATGTTCATTTCCTTCCCTACAGTCTGGACTTCATGAAGTTTATTTGTTAACTTCATATTTTATTAAATTTACATTTCATCTGTGTGCCCTTTCTAGCATTATAACTTATTTTTCCGAATTGTCATCAGTTTTTCACAAACATCAGTGTTATAGCCCCACTTGTAATTAATGGAATTTCATCGCATTTCCTGGCAGCTGCTACAACTGTTCCTTAACACACCAAAGAAACAGTGTAGAGAGTCTACAGTCTGAGAAAACACAAACATTCCAGTTATACACTCAGACTGCTGGGGTGACTATCAGGTATGACTGGGGATCATACCCAAAACATCCAGTATGATGTGGACCTTATATCCTTATGCTGATGGGTGACAGGCAGAATAATTGTCTGTATAAAAGGAGGGTTAGACATATGTCTACATAGACACAAGTGTACACACACACACACACACACATAAGCAATGTGAACTTGTGTGGATAAATCAGAGAACTGGAACAATGTCTAGATAGTGGGTGAAGGAGAACGATGTGACCGTGGTTATCCCTACTAACAGGAGTGACTTTGTGACTTGTTCAAGTAATGCTATTGCTGGCACACTTTCTCCAGAGAGTCACCTACCCCCTCCACCATAATTACTAGCTAATTACCTGTGGGCTGTGGAACCCCTGGGTCTCATCTGGATTAATGAGATATTTCTCTCCACAGGATAGGAGTCCTGGGATCCCTCTCTCTACCGCATACCTAATGTCAGGCTTTCCACCACCAGGACCACTGAAACAGATGTTAACTTCTCTAGACTGTTTGCCAAAATCTTGCTATTTAAGAGATGTCTCTACTCCATTTGGCCTTATTTTACCTCTTAGAAAAGGCAGCAGGCTACGGTTGGTGAACTCGTCAGTGTATCTGTGTTTATACATGAACTCTGGTTCTTACCACTATACTGCAGTAGCCTTGCAGATTAAACTTCTTTTGTTAACTTCCTCATGTAAAAAGGAAGATACTCATATGTAGAAATAACTGTAAGGAACAGTCAGAGGCGCATGGATAAATGTTAACAGCTTGGCTGGAGGGATGCAGAGTCCTCATTAAGTATTTGCTCTGTTTACACAGTACAAATACTCCTGGCAAGGAACGTTCTAGGAGATCATGATTTAAAAGCTATCTCATAAAATCTGAAAGTTTAAGAGTCAAATAAGCTAGCTCTAACAAAAGCACATGTGTGTGTTCTATAAAAAGAGTTTGGCTGCAACACTGAGTGATCCTTACTTCAATTGGAGATCTAGCTGTCCCTTCAGAGACTATGCTTCTTTCTCAGTTTGAGTTTTCTTCTTGATGTCCATGCAGAAATGAGGCACCAATTAAGAATTTCATCGTGGATAATTGCTGGCAACCAAAGTAGTCCACCAGTTGAGGGTAAGTAGAGTATTAGCCTTTCTCTCATGTAACATCAATTTCTGTGTATCCTCAACAATAGACCCCAAGATAGGGAGTTAAAGGGGGAAAGGGCTTTTATTGGCTTGCTTTGGGGGTTGCTTTACTTTGGGGATTGCTTTTGTTTGGTTTGCTATTAAAGCCGATGTACCCCAGGCTAGTTCCAAACACAGACTCTACATGCAGCTTCCTCTTGAGTGCCAAGATTACAGGCATTAGGTACTAACACAAAACAGAGTGACTTATCAGCTGCTGATCTGATGGCATCACTCCCTTGTATTTTGGACAGGAAAATACCAGTCTGTCCTAGCTCCTTCTGTACTCTCCCAGGTATGGGAAATTTTTTCTAGCATTCTCTTGGTTCCCAACATTTTTCAAGTGTGTAACCTTAGAAACCTTACTTGCCCTGAGACCATTCCCTGTAAAAAAAAAATGATAAGATCTTTGCATGGCTGCTATGGAAACCAGATGTTCAGGGAGCTGTTTGCCCTACACAGTACATGTGAAGGACTCCATAATTGGAAAGTGCTAAAAGCAAAAACAAGGAATGATTACCAGACCTTCAGCAACCACTTCAGGTGACTAGCCCTGTCTTATAGTACAAGAAGAAAAAAAAAAAATCTCAGACAAATAAATGCATGTTGTAGAATAATGCAAGCAATGGTAAATATAATTTATCAAAAGAGAGAAAAGGTTGACCCAACTAAAGACGATGGACTCTGAAGAGATCCAGAAATAAGGCAGAAAAAAGAAGGGAGTGACCCCCATGGGAAGAGCCAAGTTAGGGACAGGGCTGATAAGGATAATTATTGAATGGAGATAGGTGTCACTAAGATCACATACTAAAAACCGTATATAAAGAAAGCAAAGGAGGATTAGCTGCTGTCACAGGATTTCTCGGGATGATGAGATGTTCTAGAGGTAGATGGTTCTGATCTGGTCACATGACTGGTAAGTGCTCTTTTAAAACAGTGAGTTCGTATGGGAGACAGCTCAGCTGTTAATGTGTTTGTTATGCTGCATGTGCGTGAAGACCATAGCTGAGAACCTAACACCCAAAGAGCTAAGAGCAATGTTCATACCTATAATCCCAGCATGAGGAGACAGAAACAGAAGGAACCTCGGGGCTTAATGGCTAGCCAGTCTAGCCAAATTACTGAGCTTGCAAAAAAAAGACAAAACAAACAAACAAACAAACAAACAAAACAAAAAAAAACAAAAAAACAACAACAACAACAAAAAAAACCCAAGTTAGACTGCAACTGGGAAAGACACTGGACAACAACCTCTGGCCTCCCACAGGGTCACACATAAATATGTGCATGAGAACACACACACAATATATATATATATATATATATATATATATATATATATATATATATATACTTTCAAAGAATAAGATTTACAGCTGGGCAGTGGTGGCGCATGCCTTTAATCCCAGCACTTGGGAGGCAGAGGCAGGCATATTTTCTGAGTTCGAGGCCAGCCTGGTCTACAGAGTGAGTTCCAGGACAGCCAGGGCTACACAGAGAAACCCTGTCTCGAAAAACCAAAAAAATAAAAAAAAAAAAAAAGTTACATTCTATGAAATACATCTCAAAAAAGAAAATAGTCGGTGTCCCCACATTTCTGCAGTAAAGACTGGAGAATCAGGAATTTAAAACCAGCCTTTACTACATAGTGGGTTTGAGGCCAACCTGGGCTACATGAAACCCTGATCTCAAAGGGAAAAAAATGAGGCCAGCAAGATGAAGCAGCTAAAAGTGTATCTACCAATCCTGATGACCTGCATTCAATCCCATGGACCCTCACATTCTATTAAAGCAATTCCCACAAGTTGTCCTCAGCATCACACACACACACACACACACACAAACACATACACAAAATAAGTGCAGAGTATATTAATAAGGTTTATTTATTTTATATCATGTGTGTTAGTATTTTGCCTGTATTAGTACGCTAACTACATGGCTTGGTACATGGCTGCAGAGACCAAAAGAAGTTATCAGATCACCTAGAGCTGGAGTTGGGGGTGGTTATAAGCTACCATGTGGGTACTGGGAACTGGTCTAGGGTGCTCTGCAAAAAAAGCATGTGCCCTTAACAGCTGAGCCATCTCTCCAGCCCCCAGGCAATGTATTTTTAAAGAAAGAGACAGACAGACAGACACAGAGAGAGATGGGGGGGGGGCAGATGAAAAGACAAAGAATAATTTGTGTAACATTGAGAGGTAGTTCCATCTTTGTGGATGTGAAATAAGAAGCCAGGGAGAGGCACACAGAAACCTCTAAGATATGTGGAACGTCTGTTTTACAACCTTTACCTGGGTACTGGATGCATCAGAGGTTGAACTTGTTACTTATACTGTACATATTTGTTTATTTATACTTTGGTTTGAATATAAGATTATAATAATGAGAAATATTCTGTAGGAGGTAAAACAAGGTGGGAAGAAATGAAAGCAGAAGGTTCTGGAAAGAATGATAGGACAGTGAGTAGGGACTGGGTGTTCTTCCAGCTTAGGACACTTAGGCAGAGGCCCTCCCACCCATTGCCTTCCTGTCCATTACCAGATCAGAGAACCCTGTGTCCTCAGTTTAGTTTCCAGAGTAGCTGCAGCCTCCCTCTTCCCTCACTGAGCTGGCTTGCTATGCTCTAATATTTGCAGCCACTTTAATAATGGAATTCTCCCAGACAAAGCTTCCCCCAAATATGCCCTTCACCTTATGAATTCCTTACTTTCATTCACCCCATACAACCCACATGGCTGACATTTATTTATGTCTGAGGCTTTTAATAATGAAACAGTGAGCCATAGTGATTTTTATTTTTTATTTTTTTTTTTTTTTGGTTTTTTGAGACAGGGTTTCTCTGTGTAGCCCTGGCTGTCCTGGAACTCACTTTGTAGACCAGGCTGGCCTAGAACTCAGAAATCCGCCTGCCTCTGCCTCCCAAGTGCTGGGATCAAAGGCATGTGCCACCACCGCCCAGCGAGCCATAGTGACTTTAACAAGCCACTCTTGCCTCCTGCCTGTTAACTCTCATGAGGACTGATTAACTGGACCAATGCTACTTCCTAACCAGGGCAGCTGTTTACTAAAAGATGATTAAAGAAGACAAGACGAGAGAAACCATGTGCTATGTATGCATGGAGCCTCATACAGTGGAAAAAAATCTCTCATGCATAACATATTTTAAGCCAGGTTTGGTAGCTCACACTTATAGGACCAGTATTCCAGAAGCTGATGCAGGAAGATGGCCTGGAAACAGTGGCAAGCCTGTACATCAAAACAAAACCCTACTTCAAACAAACAAACACACACACAAACAAAAAAAGACTTAGTCTGGCTCTGATGAGCTGCCTTACAAAATAAGAAGTACAAAATAAAATACTTCTAGTCATGCCAAAGAGTATTCACCAAGTCAACACAGAAACAATGAGACTTCAAAACTTACCAGAAATAAAACCTGAAAAGTCATCCAAAATAATTGGTTTTAATGTCTTTTTTATTTTTATTTTATTTTATTTTATTTATTTATCTGTGTGTTTGTTTGTTTGTTTTGGTAAATTACATCTCCAAACTATGGTTCATACTTGCCAGCTTTCTTCCTCAAAGGTACAGCCTCAGACCTAAAACACAGTATTTAACTTCTTCATCCAAGGGATAATAGGCATGAGATAGCACCGAGGAAAACCAGAAAAGCACTGAGAACATAAGGCACTCAACGCATTTCTACTGAAACAGTGAACAAGTTGATTCACTCATCTGAAATCAACATTCTCCATCCTTAATCAGAAAGTCAGAGGCACCAGTATGAGGATCTACCCATCCTCCACCACATTCTTGATTTCCTCATGGCCATTAGACAATGTTTGACCAGGTGAAACAGGTGAAGGCAAGGACCTACTTGGTGGTGAGCCTGGAAGTAGACCTTGTGAGAACAGAGGAAGAAGAAAAATGTCCACCAGGCACATCCTGACAATGACCTGAGAAACACACAAATTTTCACCAGGCCCTTTGTATCACACTAATCTGACAGTCTCATCCCTCCAACTAGACACAGAGACCATGGTCAACCAGAGCTTCCCTGTGGGCTTCCTCCTGCTGGGCTTCTCCGAACACCCACACCTGGAAAAGGTTCTCTTCGTGGTTGTCCTGTGCTCCTACCTCCTCACCCTCCTAGGAAACACACTCATCCTCCTGCTGTCCACACTGGACCCCAGGCTCCACTCTCCAATGTACTTCTTCCTCTCTAATCTCTCCTTCTTGGACCTCTGCTTCACCACAACCTGTGTTCCCCAGATGCTGCTCAACCTCTGGGGCTCCACAAAGACTATCAGCTTCCTGGGATGCTCTGTCCAGCTATTCATTTTCATGGTCCTGGGGACAACAGAGTGCATCCTCCTAACAGTGATGGCCTTTGACCGCTATGTGGCTGTCTGCCAGCCCCTGCACTATGCCACCATCATCCACCCTCGCCTATGTCAGCAGTTGGCAGGTATATCCTGGGCTATTGGTTTGATCCAATCCATAGTTCAGATACCACCCACCCTCCGTCTGCCCTTCTGTCCACATAGGCAGATAGATGACTTTTTGTGTGAAGTTCCATCTCTAATACGACTCTCTTGTGGGGACACCACCTATAATGAGATTCAGTTGGCAGTTGCGGGTGTCATCTTTCTGCTTGTACCTCTGAGCCTCATCCTTGTCTCTTATGGTGCCATTGCCAGGGCAGTGCTGAAAACTAACTCTTCAAAAGGGCGCAGGAAAGCTTTTGGGACCTGCTCGTCCCACCTCATTGTGGTCACTCTCTTCTACAGCTCAGTCATTGCTGTCTATCTGCAGCCAAAAAATCCCTATGCCCAAGAGAGGGGCAAGTTCTTTGGTCTCTTCTATGCAGTGGGCACCCCTACACTCAACCCTCTTGTATATACCCTGAGGAACAAGGAGGTAAAGAAGGCATTCTGGAGGCTGCTGGGGAAGGATGCAGACTCTGGGGAAAGCTAAGGGCAAAATACTTGTGTGCTTTCTAAATTTAAAAGTTTCTTCATGATATGTATGCTATATTTATATATGTGTGCATATATATATGTGTGTGTGTGTATATATTATGTATGTATATATATTAAAAGACTTGATAGAAAGATGTGTGAGGACTTGGAGGGAAGGAACCTGGGAGGGGCTAGAGGGAGAAAAGAAATGTAGGGAAAAAGTGGCAACAATTCTATTTCAATTAAAATATATTTTGGGGGCTGGAGGGATGGCTCAGTGGTTAAGAACATGGTCTGTTCTTCCAAAGGTCTTGAGTTAAATTCCCAGCAACCACATGATGGCTTACAACCATCTATAATGGGATGTGATTCCTCTTTTGTCATGCAGGCATACATGCAAATAGAGTACTAGTATACATGAAAAAATTATATATATATATATATATATATATATATATATATATATATATATATGAAAAAAGTTTACAATGTTAAACTCTCAAGGCCACATACCTGAGTCACAGTTCAGTGTGACTATGAAAAGAGAGATAAGAAGAGGAGAGAAATACAAACATCTACTCTTGATATTTCCTGTTTTCCATTGTCTTTGTTTCTATACATTCTCAAACTCTTTCATGGTTGTTTCTGGATATATCTTCTCTCCCCAGTTGTTATGTCTGTGTATGGGAGGCATATATCTATGTGTGCAAAGCAAGCAAAGGCTTAGGTTATGGCAAATCTGAGATTTGGAAGATTCCCTTTGTTCCTCTTACAATGTGAGAGAAAGTGATAATCTAGGAACTTCTTAGTCTTTGTCTGTTTATCGTCTATCTATCTATCTATCTATCTATCTATCTATCTATCATCTATTCATCATTTATCTATCTCTATCTATCTATCTATCTATCTATCTATCTATCATATATCTATCTTCTATCATCTATCCAGCAACTCTTTCATTCTTTCTGACTATCTATCTCATCTATCTATCCATCATTTATCTCTATTTACCTATCTATCTATCTATCTATCTATCTATCTATCTATCTGACTATCTTCGTCTTGCAGAGTCATGAGACATTTCCTCGTAGCCTCCAGTTCTGGCAGAGAATGAGGCATTCTGTCTCATAACATTAGCTATAGCAACATAATATGAGAGCTGCCTGTAGGCAGGAAATGTTTCTCCACGATATTTGATTGTGAAATGCCGCCTTGCCCCACACCCATCCTATATGCTCACGTGTTTGACCATTAGGTCCACCAGTAATGGTACTCTCTTGGAAAGCTATGGAATGTTTAGGAATTGGAGCCTGGCTGGAGAAAATGAGTCATTGAGGCAGGCCTTGGGGTTTTATAGCATGGCCCTGCTTGCATCCACTTCCTGCTTCTTGACTGCCAATTCAGTGTAGCTCTGGTGTTCACACCCCTCCTACCATGTTTTTCTACCATAATGGACTGCATCCCATGAATCTATAAGCCAAAATAAATGCCTCATTCCTTATGATGCTTTGTGTCTGGTTTTTGGTCCTAGCAACAACAAAAGTCACTACAATTGAAATAGGATAGACAGACTGAGAAAATGAGAGACATGGAAAAGAAAAAAGTCCCCATCCCAGGATACAGTATAAGCCTTTTCCAGCTGAGAAGCCAAGAATTTGAGCACAGTTAACATGTGTTATGGAGGCTGCTTACATAAAGACAGAATTCTTTTCCATATAGAAGTTTCAAATAAAAATGTTAAAATAGCAATGAATCCTGGCTTAAAGACTAAGCAAACACTACCTTCAGGAAGAATCTCTTTCATTCCCCAGCTGTAAACCTCCAACTATCATTACTCTTACTAAATTATCAAACCTCTTACTAAAACCTCCATTTAGCATTAAAAAAAAAAAAAAAAAAAAAATGTTTTAAGTCACTAACAACCCTTGTCACTTCATCTTATTAGGTTGTAATCCCACGCAAGACACCCTAGGAGTGAACCTATAATCCCATTTACTGAAAACAGGGGGAAATATTCTTAGAAACCTTTGAGATGTATTTGAGAGCTGCCAAAAATAATAGCAAGTATTGAGAAACTAAAGTACAACTCTCTCGTGAAGTCCACACACCCATTTTCAGTGGGCTCCACTGGCTCTGAGTACCTCTCTGTCTCTAATGCTAAAGTCTATAGGGAGGTTCCTCCTAACAGTATCAAACTCTGCTTCACATTGGCTCACGCTGAAATTCTTTTCTTTGGAAAACGCATCCCATCTTCACTTGTGTGGAAGTCAGCGAAAGATCTCCTTGGGCTGCTGTAAGAAGCAGCCTAGAGCTACATCCCTGGCTCATACCCATTGCTCCCAATAATACAGTGAAGTGTCTCAACACTATTGCCATCATACAATCCTTTTGAATCAACATCATCCCTTTTAGTGTATCTAAATAATAAACTGGGGTGGGAGGGGTACATTTGAAATACAAACAAATAAAATAATAACTAAAGATGAATAATAAACTGTCTACTGTTAAAGTTCATTTATATCTATATAATGCTTGTTGAATGAAAGAGACACATTGTCTCCAGAGGTGTAGCCACAGGTCAGATGCCCATGCTTCTGTAAATAAACTCTCACCTACATTATTATAAACAAACCTAATTAGTAACTCACTGGGTCACACACAAAATGACATGAAAATAGAAGGAGAAAAGAGAACAGTGGGGGATAAACAGGACAAGAGAAGATGATAGAAGATGAATATAATCAAAATATAGTGTGTGTGTGTGTGTGTGTGTGTGTGTGTGTGTACATTTGATAATGGAACTCAATGTACCAATACATGACAACAAAAAAAACATTTTAAAAACCTAAATACTTGATTTATGTAACCTATACCTCAATTTGAACAAAGAAATAAGACATAAAATACAATACTTATGTATTGAGAGGGTTCAAGCAAGGCTTAAAAGAAATCAAGTGGGGATGGAGAGATGCCTCAGTGGTTAAGAGCACTGACTGCTCTTCCAAAGGTCCTGAGTTCAATTTCCAGAAACCACACGATGGCTCACAACCATTTGTAATGGGATCTGATGCCCTCTTCTGGTAATGTCTAAAGACAGCTTATATGTATGTGTATATATATATATATATATATATATATATATATATATATATATATATAAAATTTCTTGCCGGGCGGTGGTGGCACACGCCTTTAATCCCAGCACTTGGGAGGCAGAGGCAGGTGGATTTCTGAGTTCGAGGCCAGCCTGGTCTACAGAGTGAGTTCCAGGACAGCCAGGGCTGCACAGAAAAACCCTGTCTCGAAAAACAAAAAAACAAACAAAAAAAATTCTCTTTAAAAAGAGAGAGAGAGGTCAAGAGGACATCATAGATAAGATAATCTCATTATTCCTCCTGGAGACACTAAGAAGCAAAGGTGACCTTATCACCACGGAATACTCTAATGGAATGTTGTTGTCGATTTGATCTTAATCATCATTATCAACAGTGGTTAATTAATCATCAGTGGGCAGAGGCACCAGAGTCCTAGGAGAACTAATAAACAAGTCCCTATGGGATGAGGGTCCAGGGATCCCTCCTGTCTATCTCCAGTGCCAGAGAAAGGGAAGGTAACATCCTGACTTTAGCAGAACAATGGTGGTGAGGGCCAGATGCTGGAAGCAGCCTCTTGTGGTTCAAGGTTCAGCATTATTGCATTCTCCTGAAAAATTATTTTGCCTGAATGTGTGTTTCTTCACCTGAAATTAAAGAGAAAATGCAGAACTCATATCCAGATAATGCCACTGATTCGGAGTGCTTTGGGAAGCTCAGAATGGCATTCTCATCCACAGTATCCTGAGCCCTAACCCCAGTGCTGTCAAAGGGCACAAGCCATCAATTTGCTTTTAATTTTCATGGTGTGAAGATCAAGTGGAGGCTCCATTCAGGCCAGAAGGTCCTCATCATGGGGAACCCTCACCTCCCAAGGAGTGAGAAGACTCTCCCCTGACCAAGGTAAGTCCTGGGATTTTTCTTCTGTAGCCCAGCAAAATCCCCCATGTTTTAAAGAGTGGAGCTGTATCTGGCACACGTTATATTATCCTGAACAAATTATTTAACCTGTCTGTGTTTCTCTTCATCTGCAAACAAAGGTAGAATGCAGCCATTGTACCTGGGTTACACAATGGATACAGAGTGCTTGAGTACCAGAAAGGAAGTCAAGCAGGGCTCAGAATCCATGCCTGACCTTCATGGCTGTGTAATGTTGAGTAAGGTGTTTCAATACTCTGGTACCATGCCTCGTAAAAAGAGAATAATGTTAATGAATATTCTAGAAATGTAGCATGGGGCCAGATGTACAGAAAGTTCTCAGCAGAGACATGATGTAGACACCAACAAGGGCAGATATGGCAACCCATTTTCTGTACCTTCTAGTACATGCCTAGGTCTTTGGTGATCAAAAAGAGGAACAGCCAGGCAGTGGGGACACGGGCCTTTAATCCCAGCACCAGAGAGCAGAGGCAAGTAGATCTCTGCAAGCTTAGTCTACAGAGCAAGTTCCAGAACAGCCAAGACTACACAGAGAAAATCTGTCTTGAGAGAGAGAGAGAGAGAGAGAGAGAGAGAGAGAGAGAGAGAGAGAGAGAGTCGACAGAAGGACAAAGAATGAATCCATGGAAATAACTGGAAGACTGTCAAGTAATATTTGAATTTTGATGTCTCAGAATTAGATTGGACAAAGAGGGTTGGGGAGTTTTGAATCATAGCACAAAAAACAACAGAAAGATAGTCAAAGGATGATGGGCATTGAGGATCTTGAAAAATAATAAACTCAAAGTGACCAGGACAGTAGGAAAACCAGAGACACAGGAAGGATATTGAAGCGTTCACAGCTAAGAAGCCCTTGAATTGCTTTTTAGTAACACAAGAGGTGCTAAAGACAGCATAGGAACTTAAGATAAATAATCTAAATAAGAGTGATTGCCTCTTAAGGGGTAGGAAGTGAGTGTGACCAGGAGAGACATGCAAATGGCTTCTAAGCCTTTTGCAGAAATTATTAACAACAAAGCACTTAATATTGGAAGGCGGTCTTCCCTCAGAGAGAAAACAAGAAAGGTCTTCTTTCTTTCAGAGAGAGAAAAAAAATGGGAGGAAAAGAAAAAGGCAGAAGGGGATTCAGAGTTAAGCTGGAGGAGGAAAGATGGTACAGAACCTCCAAGCACACAAGAGGGCACCTGTGAGGAGACACAGTCCACCCATCCCCTCTGCAGGCCCCACCCATCAGCCTGCAGGAATCCTGCCTCTCAGCTGTCACAGCGACTGTCACTGCCAGACAACTCCAAGGTGAGCTTAGTGCCCCAGATACACTCTTTTAGAACAGTAGCATCACCTCCTGCAGGATACAACACTGTTCTCTACAGCCCTGTCTCTCCCCCACTCAGTAAATGTACCTTATGTCTTTCAGTTCTGGATTCTTCTGATGATGTTTGGGTTTTTCAAAGACAACAGACGGCTCACCTTTGCAGCCTATGAGCTCTGACACATGGTCTGTTGACATTGCCCAATATTAAAAAAAAAAAAAAAAATTCCTTAGCTTAGTGACTTACCAAGGGTTACTTTAAACAGTGTGCTTTAAACAGTGTGGTATGTGAATTTTGAGCTAAATATGGTACTATGCACCCCCCCCCCCAAAAAAAAAAAGTCCTATTGGCCTGGTTGCTGTTTTGGTTTTGTTGTGGTTGTTGTTTGTCAACTTAACACAAGATGGAGTTATCTAGCAAGAGAAACCTCAATTGAGAAAATATCACCATTATCTTGCCTATAGTGAAGTCTCTAAGGCATTTCCTTGATTAATTAGGGAAAGGTATAGCCTACTGTGAGTGGTACTATCCCTAGGTAGGTGGATTGTATAAGAAAGCAGGTGAAAGAAAAAAAAACATGAAAAGCAAAGCGATAAGTAGGACTCCTCCATGGTCTCGTCTTCAGTTCCTATCTTGACTTCCCTCAGTGATGAAAAACAGCCTGAGAGCTATGAGCTGAAGTAAACCCTGTTCTCCTCAAGCTGCTTTTGGTCATGTGTTTTACAACAGTCCAAAAAAAAAAAAAAAAAAAAAAAAAAAAAAAAAAAAAAAAAAAACCACTTCTGAAGGTATTGGAACAATGGACAACTTTGAAATGTGGGGTGTTCATGAGGCACTATATCAATTATAAGTTCTTGGAATTCATTTCCTCTATATTTTGTTTCAGAGGCCACATTGTTGCAGGGTCTTGGTGCCAGTGACTTGCTCTCAATGACTCAGAATGAAAATGATACTCAGGGAATATAGCATAAGTGAAAATATTTCTTTAAATGGTGAATCTTTTAAAAAGTTACATGTGTACTTTTAGAACCACTCTGGTAGCTTTTATGAATATATAAACTTACTTCAAAATAAAATACTTGAAAAATGTATCTGAGTCATATTAACTAATAATTATGCAAAACCAAAACCCTACTTTGTATGTCTCATATTTCAGCATTATGGTGCTGAGGTAGGGGGATCTCAAGTTCAAGTCCATTCAGGACTACATAGTCCTGCATGTATTTGTATCAGTCTCAGTAATGTAGCCATACCCTGGCTTTGAAAGAAGAAAGGAGGGAAGAGAGGGGGAGGTGAGAGAAGGACTTCAGTATCCTGCGACAAAATTTTGCCCTGTATCAAAAGAGAAAAATAATTAAATTAACCTACTTCAGACTTTCACTAGCAAACTGCATGGGGTTTGGTCATTTTTTGCTTTATTTTGCGAGGCAAGGCCTCACTCTGAAGCCCAGGCTGTCTCAAACTCACAGGTCCTCCAGCCTAAGATAGCCCAATGCCTGGATTGTATCTTCTCTATTTTTTTCTTTTCAACTTTCGAAAACAATTTTTATTGCTTTTAATTCTATGTGTGTGTTTGTGAGTGTGCACACATGTACACAGGTGACTGAGGAAGCCAGTGGTGTCAGATCCCCTGGAACAGGAAGTATGGGTAGTTGTGAGCTGGCCAACATAGGTGTTGGCAACTGAACTCAAATTTTCTGTGAGAATAGTTTGTGCTCTTAACCACTTAGTCATCTTCCAGCCCTAGGATTCTATGTTCTTATGGAATTATGTCATTACAGTATTGTAAGGTTAATACTTCTTTCTGAAAAGAATTTCCACATACATATAATGAAAAAGGGTTTTCTCTTAGAGGGAAAATATTTGTTTCAATTTTATGAGCCATAAAGATTGTTTTGATTTAATTTTAATTTTGTTTTATGTGTATGGGCATTTTGCCTGTATGTACGTCTGTGTGTCACTTGCACACCTGAAAGATCCAGGACAGCAGTTACTGTGGGCCCCCATGTGGGTGCCGAGAAGCAAACTCAGGTCCTCTGGAAAAATAGTCAGCACTCGTAACCACTGAGCCATCTGTCCAGCCCCATAAGCTTTGTTTTCAAACAAGAATCCGAATTGAGCTCACTGGAGATTGCAGCATTTTGTTAGTGAGAATATCTCATCCATAGACCTAGTTTTAATCTCTCATCTAATCTTCTCCAAATGCTATCAGGAAGTTAGATGAATCTGAACTAATATTTGTCATCATATGATCAATCAGCCACAAAATTCATTATTATTCCTACCACACAGAAGGAACAACTTCAACAGTAGGCCAGTGTTCAGACCATAACATATGCTTAGCAAATGTTTGTTGTGATCATAAAAATTAATGAGTGAATACATGTTTTTTATCAGCCTCTTTTTCTCTTAACGAAGGAACCAGAGGTTCAAGTTTAGGATCCGCCTGTTCCTGGTTTCCTTGTGACCACTAGACATTTGACAGAAGCAATTAGAGAAGACCAGGAGCTGTGGGAGAAAACAAGGAGCTGTTGGGTGGTGTGCTCAAGAAGAGAGAGAGGAAGGGGCAGAAGTGTCCCATAGCAGGACTTCAGGACACATTGAGTCATGATGATGAGACAATACCTCCAGCTGGATTCATAGCAGAAATGGACTATGGTCAACCAGAGCTCCCCCGTGGGCTTCCTCCTGCTGGGCTTCTCCGAACACCCACACCTGGAAAAGGTTCTCTTTGTGGTTGTCCTGTGCTCCTACCTCCTCACTCTCCTAGGAAACACACTCATCCTCCTGCTGTCCACACTGGACCCCAGGCTCCACTCTCCAATGTACTTCTTCCTCTCTAATCTCTCCTTCTTGGACCTCTGCTTCACCACAACCTGTGTCCCCCAGATGCTGCTCAACCTCTGGGGCCCCACAAAGACCATCAGCTTCCTGGGATGCTCTGTCCAGCTCTTCATCTTCCTATCCCTGGGGACAACAGAGTGCATCCTCCTGACAGTGATGGCCTTTGACCGCTATGTGGCTGTCTGCCAGCCCCTGCACTATGCCACCATCATCCACCCTCGCCTGTGCTGGAAGCTGGCAGGTGTGGCCTGGATGATGGGACTGCTTCAATCCATAGTCCAGACACCTCCTACACTCCGTCTGCCCTTCTGTCCCCATAGGCAAATAGACGACTTTCTGTGTGAAGTCCCATCTCTGATTCGACTGTCCTGTGGAGACACCACTTTTAATGAGATTCAGTTGGCTGTGTCCAGTGTTATTCTCGTGGTTGTGCCTCTGAGCCTCATCCTTATCTCCTACGGTGCCATTGCCAGGGCAGTGCTGAGGATAAACTCTGCTGAAGCATGGAAAAAGGCTTTTGGGACCTGCTCGTCCCACCTCATTGTGGTCACTCTCTTCTACAGCTCAGTCATCGCTGTCTATCTGCAACCCAAAAATCCCTATGCCCAGGAGAGGGGCAAGTTTTTTGGTCTTTTCTATGCAGTGGGCACTCCCACACTGAACCCTCTCATTTATACCCTGAGGAACAAGGAGGTAAAGAAAGCATTTTGGAGGATGCTGGGGAAGGATGCAGACTCCGAAAATACCTAAGAGAGAAATAGTCATAGCAGAAGGATTGCTGTAAGTTCAAGGCCAGATTGGTAGACACACTGAGACTTGAACAAAACTGGGGAGATACTGGTAATTGAAATTCAAATGACTGATATATTCAAGAAAAATGCTACAGTGACAATGAGGATCTAATTATGGTCTCGCTTTGACTTTAGTTATGCATATGTCACACCAAGATGTACAACTAGTACACAACAGTGAAGAATGTTGTCACCATGTGGCTTAATCATTCCATTGGTTTGGCAAAACCCTATCAATGGTAAGCATTTCTTGCCTCAAAGACATTAGATACCCCACAGTCAGGAGCTTTGTCTCTAACAGGGACATAGTCTCTACAGTGGAGAGCAGGCCTGGAACATTCCCTAATAGATATTTTTCTTGCAACTATAAGATTACCTTGACCAAGAACTCTAGAGGCTAAGAATTCCTTCCAACCACTGACAGCCCACTTCAGTGACAGATCCACTTCATACTCTAGAGTCTGGTGGATCTCATGTGCAAAGCAGCAGTACACAGGTACGAGAGCCCTTTTCTGCTCAAGTCACTCATCAGTAAGTGGTTCTGGGGAGAAAAAAGTCAATCACTGAAATTTGCGTCCCCTGTGTCAGAATGAACACAGAATTTGTCCTTACTTTGAAGAGATACCATTCAATGGTTTAGACTACAGACTTTTAACACTCTCAAATGTGTGAGGAGCCCTGGATACTTTTGGGTTTTATGTCCCACTCTCTGAGCTGTTACATTAAAGCCCCCAGTACACTTACCCTCCTGGCTGACTCTACTTAATCAACACAATCTCAATCAATAACACTGATGGTTGAATTTTCTGGAAGTCTACAAAACAGTTGTTAAACTTGGCCATAATTAAAGATTAAATTAGACAATTATCAGTAGCAGCCAATACTTTGAAACTCCTATGAAAATACTCTATGTGGAAAATTCTACAAACAAACGATGAAAATCTTGATACAAAATACTTTGTATAACATTTTCAGGCATTTCACACCCTGGTGGGAATGTTCTGAAGCTATAAATAGGCTGTTTATCAATGAGTCTTATTAAAATAGGTCTTGATATGCTATTTCTAATTTCATTCTTAAAAATTGAAATACAATGTTTGAAGACCTTTTTTAGTAATACTGTGTATCTTAGGTATTATTTATTTAAAATCAAATTTAGGTAATGAGTTTGTGCTACATGTATTTTAAAGCATGTTGAATCGATGGATGGGCTGAAATACTTTTCTAACATTAGAAGAGCTAATTTTGTGTGGCTCTTAAACTATTTAGACTAATGGACTATTGAAAACTACTTTCTGAATTTTAAAAAATTTGTTTTTTTTTAAAATCATGTGATCCGGTCTTGTCGTATAGGTGTGTTCATGTGTGTGCATGCATGTGTGTGTGCATGCATGCATGCATGTGTCTGCACGTGTGTAGGGAATCTCTTGAAGTCATATTTTCTGTGAATGTGTACTTTTTACATTTTAAAATTTATTTGATATATATGTGAGAGCACTTGGATGCATATATGTGTAGATGTTTGTGCAGGAGTCCTAAGAGGCCAGAAGAAAACGTTACATGTTCTGAAATTGGAGTTACAGGCAGTTGTGAACTGTGTTGTATGGTCTAGGAACTTCTTCTTGGTACTCTACAAGATCAATAAGCATGCCTAACTACTGAGCAATCTCTCTAACTCCATATATTTTTAAATATTTCATGTGACTCTTCATCAATATTTCTAAACATTCCTAGAATTTTATTACAGGCAAGTATTACCTTTTTCATATTCTGAAAAATATGTTAAAAAATACTCGTGAGAATGTGATCATAACCAAGTTCACAAGTTTGACCAATTTTTCCTTTCATAGATGGTCATTACTATCATGTACCTACAACTAATATTGTCTTCCTCATATAGATCTTGTTATACTTATATTGTTATGATGTTCTTTTTCATCCTCATTTATGCCTATGCCTCATGCTGTTTTATCAGAGACAATCATGACTCTGTCCTAGAGGAGGAAAAGAATTTTTATAAGAGGCTGGAAAAATGGCTCAGCAGCTAAAAGTACTTGCTCTTCCAGAGGTCTCAAGTTCTGTTTCACACACACATCAGGCAGCTCACAGCCTCCTGTAACTCTGTCTCCAGAAGATCCTGAACCCTCTTCTGGCCTCTGTGGGCATCCCCCTTGCACAACATACAACATTTTAACATTACTTAAAAGAAGAGAATTATCACTATAAATACGTTCACACAACATTAAAAAAGTTTATTTATACAAACTCATATTGAAATAAACTATATTAAAACAAAGATAATATTTAAACTCATAATTTTTCAGTTGTTTTACTTCATGTTCTATAACTATTCACATCCATGACTTCTAGATGATAAAATATTATACCATGCACTGACAACAGTGTGTAACTGTGCATTTCTTTCCAACTCTAGGTTTACTCGTTTTGGTTGGTTGGTTGGTTGGTTGGTTGGTTGGTTGGTTTCTTCAGACAAAGTCTTAGCTATCCTGGAACTTCTTAAGTAGACCAGTCTGGCCTGGAACTAACAGAGATCCACCTGCCTCTGCCTGAGTAAAGATGTACTCCACCATAGTACCGCCATATTGATAGTTTAAAATTGGCCACACTATACCACAGACAGGTAATCTGTGCATACCTTTAATATAAGCATTAGAAAGACTTGAAAGTTTCCAGTCATCTTTGGATACATAAGGAGACTCTGTCTGTATAAACTAGGAAGTGAAGGAGAGTGGAAAGGAGGGAGAAGGACAGACAGAAGGACAGATTGAGGGAAGGTTAAGTTAAAGTACAGAAATCAATACATGTTCTATTGCACGCTTGTTTGCCTGAAGGAAAGGATACTGTCCGTGTCCCATTGGAACACAGTTATGAAAGAGTTCTGACACAAACTAGAAGCAAGACTGTTGAGTGAACTTATATACACACACCTTTAAATCTAAACTGAGTCTGGTCCTTTTTCATGATAGCATTTGAAGAGAGTCTATTCAGTACATGCAAGACTATAATGTAAGAAAGAAGGTGATGCAGACCCAGGCATCACCTAGGCATCGCCACTGTAGTTGTGGCTATTCCTTAGTTTCCCTTGTGGGATTCCATTACCTCTAAGATACCTCTGGGTGTGGGGATGATCAGAATAGTTATGTGGCTGAAGTAACGGGATCAACATCCTGCTCAGCATTTTACAATTATAACCTTACAGGTTATAACACTGTTCTATGGGGAGAGTGTAGAGTTGAGTTCTTACCATTGCTACAGCTGTCACTCAACATACCAAAGAACTACTGTGGGATTCTGCCAACTAACAAATATACACATTCAAGTTACACAGTCAGAGTTCAAAAATGAGGTCCAGGTATAACCATGGCCCTGATACATCCACCTTCATTTGAACTGGGCTAGTGGAACCTATGTTCCCATTATGATTCATTAGATGAGGGGTAGACAAATATCTCAAGTCATCTACAAACCTAGGGTTTGATCATCCCATATTATTACAATATAGAATATTTCAGAGGAATTAAGCAGAAAGGGAAGAATTTGAGAGATGTTACTGGTACAGTCCTATATGGATATATGAAAGAACCAAGAAGATACCTGGATGGTGGATGAAGAAGAACAGATGTGACATTGGTTATTCCAAATACTATCCTATTGAGAGAAAGGTAGTGAGTGAACTATTGACCTGCTCCAGTGGGGACTATTGCTGGCATGCTTCCTCCAGAGTTCCATGATCCTTTACCATAATTACAAGCTAATTAATTGTCTATGGACTGTGGAACCCTTGGGTCTCAGTTGAATTAATGAGCTGTTTCTCGATAGGACAGGAATTCTGGGACCCTCTCTCCACCAAATACCATGTCAGGCTTTCCACCACCAGGACCACTAACAGATGCTAACTCCTTCATGTACTGAGGGGGAAGGCTGTAAATCCTTGATGAAGAGATGACTCTGCCCTACCTTGACCTCATTTGTGCTATAGAAAAGACAGTGGATTATATTTGTTTACACAACCTGATTACTTACAAATATACTCCCTTAGCTTATTGATTTCACCGTTCTTTGCTTCAACTTCTCATGTTAAGAAGGTGCAGATATGTAGCGTTGTAAAAGATGATAGGTGTGTAAACAGACGCTTAACAACCAGCTTGGTTAGAGGGATTCAGAGCCTTGGTTTATAGTATCTGCTGAATTTACACAGTGTAAATACTCCTAACAAGAAGGATGGTAGCTAACATTTATTTACTAAGAAGTACTATGCACTAGTTCTAACTGATTGCACATACATATACTTAGAAAAGTGCCTAGCAGGGAACATTATCAATTCTTATTAATACTATAGATCTAGGCACCCATTCAGAGATGAGTAATCTTATATTCAGTTTTCTTCTTGGTGTCCATGTTGGGGGCTAGGCACCTGTTGAGAGTTTGGTGACAGACTATTGCTGGCCAAAGAGGATATTCTCTGGTTGAAGGTAAGTAAAATATTTTCTCATCTGTGAAATATCAGGTGAGTACTCAACAACCAAGCTTCATGCTGGAAGGAAAATGAAACCAGAGGTTTTGTTTGTTTGCTATTGGAGGAGGTTGCTTTAAAACAAACAAATAAACAGAAAACAACATTTAATTTAGTGTGTGTATGTATGTGTGTGCATGCATGTTTGTGTGCGTGTGTGTTCATACAGAGGCCAGAAAGGGGCATTGGATTCCCTGGAGCTGGAACAGGCTATTGTGAAATGCTTGATCTGGGTGTTGGAAACTGAACTCTGACACTTAGTAAGAGCACCAAGCATGTTTAACTGCTGAGCTCACTCTAGCACATTTCTGCTTTTGAAATAAGGTATCATCACTCTGTGGCCCTGACCATCCTCAAACTCACCACCCTCCTTCCTCCACCTCCTAAGTGCTACCATGAAAGGCATTGCTAAGATGCCTGACGTAAACAGGGTGAATTTCTATCACCTATACTGAATCAGGTGGTCATGTGGTTTCATTCTTTCTGGCTCTGAACAGGAGCAGACCATGGTCGGCCAGAGTTCACCTCTTTTTCTCTGAACACCTGGCCAGAGCAATGATCTCTGGAATCTTGATCCCAGTGTCTATTGAATAGGTGGCCTGAAACATGTTATTTGAACTGAGACAGTTCGATCATTGATAAAATTGGGAAGATCGTTGCAGGGACACTATGGAAACCAGATGTTCAGATAGCTACCTATTACAATCAGCCCAAGGAAAATACTTCACAAGTGTAAAATGCTAATAGAAAAATAAGAGAATGGTCACCAGACCATCACTGACCTCTTCAGATGACCAACCCCTGCCGTGGCTCATATCACAATGTTTATACCTTAAAGCTTAAGAAAAAGACAAATATACAGACCAATAAATGTCAGAGAGACAGCCAGGTAGTGGTGGCACACACCTTTTATCCCAGCACTGGGGACAGAGGCAGGCAGATCTCTGAATATGAGGCTAGCCTGGTCTACAGAGAAAATTCCAGGACAGCCAGGGCTACACAAAGAAACCTTGTTTCAAAACAAAAGCAGTCAGGAAGACAAAATCTAGGAGAAATTATAGCAAATGAAAGAGCTCAAGAGAGAGAGAAAAAGGGACAAATAAACTAAGGTATCTAAAATATATAAAGATATTCAGAAATGAGGCAGAGAAAAGGAGGGAGTTAATTGCCAAGAGAACAACCAGTTAGAAGCAGAAAGTCAATAAAAACAGAAGTCGATGCATGAATGAGTTGGGTGCCACTACAGGAACACACTAAAAACTGTACAAAGAAAGTGAAGAGTGCTTTGCTGCTATTGAAAACCAGCCTCCTTTGCCCAGGAAGCCAGTGTGAGGAGCCACCTGCTCTCTACCAAATTCCCAGTTTCCTCTCAGCTATCAGACTCTATCTGACCAGAAGGAACAATGGAAGAGAAGTCCTTAGGTGACCAACCTGGAGAAGGGAGCCCAGGAAAAATCAGCCTACCTTGTGTGTCCTGAGAAGTACACAGGGTGTGTTTTCAACAGGCCCTTTGTACCACACTAATCTGACAGTCTCATCCCTCCAACTAGACACAGACACCATGGTCAACCAGAGCTCCCCCGTGGGCTTCCTCCTGCTGGGCTTCTCCGAACACCCACACCTGGAAAAGGTTCTCTTTGTGGTTGTCCTGTGCTCCTACCTCCTCACTCTCCTAGGAAACACACTCATCCTCCTGCTGTCCACACTGGACCCCAGGCTCCACTCTCCAATGTACTTCTTCCTCTCTAACCTCTCCTCCTTGGACCTCTGCTTCACCACAACCTGTGTCCCCCAGATGCTGCTCAACCTCTGGGGCCCCACAAAGACCATCAGCTTCCTGGGATGCTTTGTTCAGCTCTTCATCTTCCTATCCCTTGGGACAACAGAGTGCATTCTGCTAGCAGTGATGGCCTTTGACCGCTATGTGGCTGTCTGCCAGCCCCTGCACTATGCCACCATCATCCACCCTCGCCTGTGTTGGCAGCTGGCAGGTGTGGCCTGGATGATTGGTCTGGTGGAGTCAGTGGTTCAGACGCCATCGACTCTTCACCTGCCCTTCTGTCCCCATCATCAGGTTGATGACTTCGTGTGTGAGGTCCCTGCTTTGATTCGACTGTCCTGTGGGGACACCACCTACAATGAGATCCAAATGGCTGTTGCCAGTGTCTTCATCTTGGTTGTGCCTCTGAGCCTCATCCTGGTCTCTTATGGTGCCATTGCCAGGGCCGTGCTGAGGATAAGCTCCGCAAAGGGGCGCAGGAAAGCTTTTGGGACCTGCTCGTCCCACCTCATTGTGGTCACTCTCTTTTACAGCTCAGTCATTGCTGTCTATCTGCAGCCAAAAAATCCTTATGCCCGAGAAAGGGGCAAGTTCTTTGGTCTCTTCTATGCAGTGGGAACTCCTTCTCTTAACCCTCTCATATATACTCTAAGGAACAAGGAAGTAAAGAGGGCATTCAGGAGGCTGCTCTGGAAGGAAGTGGAGCCCAGCTGACACACGCCCAGTAAGCTGAATGGGAAATTTGCAAACCTTGTACGCTTAAATTTTCAGACCTGTCCTGCCTTTGTAGTGGATGCCAGACTGTAAGACACTGTTTCAGTAAAGGAGCATAACTGTACGAAACCTTACATGAATCAAATGTAATCTATCTGTAGTTTCATTTTATTAACTCATTTTTGTTCTTATACACCTTCTAATTCCCTTCCCTTGCCAGAGTGCCACTATTTATTTTTTAAGGTTTTATTTTATTTTTTAAAGAATTATTTATTTTATGAGTTCAATGCAGCTGTCTTCAGATGCACCACAAGAGGGCACCAAATCCCATGACAGATGGTTGTGAGCCACCATGTAGTTGCTGGAAATTGAACTCAGGACCTCTGGAAGAGCAGTAAGTGCTCTTAAACTCTGAGCCATCTCTCTGGCCCAAGGTTTTATTTTTATTGTATGTCTCTGTGTGAGTGTATGTGTGTAGATGTCTGAGGAAGCAAGAAGAGGTCCCCTGAAACTGGAATGACAGACAGCTGAGTTATCCAACATGGGTGCCTAACTTGAACTCTGGTCCTGGAAAGAACACAAATGCTCTTAATGTTGAGCCACCTCTCTGGCTCCTTGTCTTGTCTGTGCTGCTGTTCCCACACTATGATAAAATGTCTCGGTAGCATTAGCTTGATGCCAGAAAAAAAGAGCCTTGGGGAGCAGCCTGAACTGCAGTCAGTGTTCTTATCAATGTCAAGACAGCCAGCTCACAAACAGGAATGGTTTCTCTTCTAGGGAGGCAGATCAATTTTTGCCTTGGGATTTTGGTGCCATCTACTGGCCAGATCTAAAACTGCAGTGATATACGACCCAAGTCCCCTCCCTAAACACAAGTGCACACCAGGGCTATTGGGGCTAATTAACGTTGTAGTTGATGTAATACTCATGTCTTGTGATGTTCCAGGTACAGTTTAAAGTAACTTACACCCTTTGACCCACTTCATTCTTGTAGTATTATGAAGCTTTTATTCAGAAGCAAAAACCAAGAGTTCAAAACCATCTCTCAAAGTTCTCAGCTAGGATTGGTACCCATCCAGCTAGTAATCCTGCCTTGATATGAATGGAGCCCTTAGCTCTTAGCTCAAATGAGAAGCCTTCATTTGTCCTCAAACTTAAGATGAGTCGATCTTAACTAGACACATGTTCACCCTGGAGCTAATCTCCCTATAGGTTTTCCAAGGTTTCCAAGAGTCTCACTCTGTGAGAACACTAGAGGTGACAACTTTGACAAGACGTTTGAGCCTGGAGGTTTGTCCCAGTAGGACAGCATCTCCTTGCATGTGCAAGGCCGTGGGCTGGAGTTCCAGTATCTATGATGATCTGAGAACTAGGAAAACATAACTTCTCCTTTTGACCTGTCTCCCTTCTCTCCCTTCCTTGGTTATTAGCCAGCCAAAATCCTAAACTTCTTGCCCTGACAGTTTGTGTCTCTGAAGAGCCACGCCTACACAGCACAAGTTCCTTACAGGTGCTCAAACATCCACTGCTGGACTCATGCTTGCTAGGTGTCAATTCAGAGAGTCTAACTCTCCCTCCTTTAGTCATCTCTTCCCTCTTGGCAACAGCTGAAATTTTGGGCTTGCCTGTCTTTTCTTCCCCCACCCCAAACTCCAAATTAAATTGTCCTCAAGCATTCTTCTGAGTTTCTTTTCTTTTCTTTTTTTTTTTTTTTTTTTTTTATCTATAAGACCAAGAACCCTCAAAAGGAACCCTGTGTTCTCCAGGCAGAGCAGACATCTTTTTCTTGAAACTTGTCCCATAGCAGAATATCTGAATATTTGACATGCCTGTTGACTTGGGAATCAGCATTATCTGAGGAAGAACTGGGACCTTAGCTATATAGAGAGAACAATTCGTGATGAACATCAAGATGGAAGTTAGATAAATCGAGGAACCCAGTATTATTAAATAAGGTTTGGACTGGCTTGGGAAGACACAAAACTACTGAGTCGAATACAACTTTCCAAACAATCCTTCCTTTAGTTTCCAACCTTCAGTAGTTAGGGTTTCCCGAGAGTAAGCACTGAGAAGGCTAGGCTGATTCCAAGACAGGCCTCAAATTGCCAGTTAAGGAGACTAGACCTAAATCTCTGTTTCCAAGAACTGGGCAATTCCAGACCTCAGAAACTGCCCCCGCCACCTGGCCCGAGGCAAGGACAAATGGGTTAGCCGCAGTTTCCAGACTTCCTCAGTTACTTCCTCCTCAGCAAGTTTCCAGCCCCCACACCCTAGTAACAGAATGTCTGTAGAGATAGACCCAAACAGATTAACACAGAGGTCAATTACCACAGAATTCCCTAAGGTCCTTTAAATCAGGCCTGCAAACTTACTTGGTTGTCTCTCTATTCTGATAATGGGAGACTCCAGCATGCTGGACTTCTGCAGAATAAAACACTCTTTGGGTTTACATTTTGCTATTTGACTCTGGATGTCTGCAAATCATGGACCCTTTCAGCACTTAGCAGAGATACCTGTGGATACCACAGGAGTCAGAGACATTAGTGTGGCAGCTCAGGGCCACACCTGCATGTCGTTTCTAACCATCAGTTCACTTCTGTGTCCCCAGCAAAGCTAGCCTTTCATTGTGCACAATTAACCACTAGCCTAAACCTATAGTGGAATAATTCCTCAAAACACACAGCTTTTTATATTTGTAATGTAAGGACAACATAAATCCCATTTGTCTCCATTTAAGGACCAGGCCTGACTTTGAAAAAAAAAAAAAAAAGGCCATAAGTCACCTGCTCCAAGGAGACCATAAAATCCAGAACAGGATCATAAAACCCCCTCCCAAAAGAACAGCCTGGGGAAAACCACAAAAATGGGCCATCTGCAGTGGGCAACTCTGTTTCATCACATGGCTAAGTTCATAATATTGGAATGCAGACCACTGACAATTGTGAACTCCCTAGCACCCACCAATGAAATTTTAGATTACCTAATCCTTCTAGAGAGTTCCCCTGTTCACTATAAGAAGGCTTATGTGCCTTTGTCTGGGGTTGTCATTTTCAAAGAATAGCAGATGTTTAGTGTGTTTTTGCATACTGAGTCTGAGGTCTTCCTTTGGGGATTTTTGGAGACTTACAGTACCTTATTTTTGAGATGGTCTCACTGTGTTGCCCAGGCTGGCCTGAACTCTCAAGAGAGCCTCCTGCTTCTGACTTCATAGATTAAAGGCATGTCACCAACCCAGCAGAACACGAGGCTTTAACACAAGCGTCTAGCAATTACTTAGAGCTAAAGACTACAGGAAATCAACTCCCCAAGGGATGCTGCCCAGCAGGGAACAAAATTTCCTCTCCTAAAGGAAATTTGCATTTGAAAAGGCCTCTTTCTTAGCAGTGAAAAGGGCACTTGCCTAAATCTACATAACAAATTTTTATTCACAGGCCGGCATTTGCCACTTTCCCTGATCTCCTTCCTCTAACACCTTCCCCCACCCCCCACCAGCTCAATCAGAAATGAAATCCATCTCCTTTGGGTAGACTATTCTTGTATAGTCATTTCCTCCACCACCACTCCCACAAGCCTCCACGTGTTTATTACTAGTATTCTCAAAAGCATGTGTGTAGCTGGTCTTTACTTCTTTGTGGGTTCTTCTTTCTTCCACCCTTCTCCACCCTCTTAACTCCCTAACACTAAACAGGAGGGAAACAGGATAGAAGGGGCAGAGGAAAGAGATCCCTAAATCTGAAATTTTGTTTCATTTCTTCTTGGAGTACAATTATTAACAAACCGCAGCGAACCCCACTAAACGGCCAACAGCAACCAACCAATCCCACCTCTCGAGGCGCTAGCATTTATATACCCCCTGAAAAGTTCCCAGAATTCTGCTAGGTCTGTTTTTGATAACTGACATATTCTACCTATTATGATTAAATCAGAAACTTTTTCTATGTAAGTCTTTTAACTTTGTGTGCTAAGAAAACCCGTTCCACTTCCCTTTGCTCTCTTCCCTTTGCATGGTGAGCCCAGTAAGCAAGTGAGTTGTGTTGGATTTCAGACCTGAGACAAGCAAGCCTACTTAACATGCCAAACCAGTAATGGCCTCCAGGTTCCCCCAGCATCCCTGGGGCTGGGTTCTTCACTATATAATCCAGACATTACATTTTGGTTCATTCTCATTCTCTCATTCATTCTCTCTCTCTCTCTCTCTCTCTCTCTCTCTCTCTCTCTCTCTCTCTCTCTCTCCCTCCCTCCCTCCCTCCCTCCCTCCTTCCCTCTCTCTCCCCACCCGCCCCCATACACACACATGAGAGCTACCCCAACAAACCTGAATTGTCTTATTTTGTTTATGGAAAAAAAAAATCAAGGTGAGGGGGGAAAAGGTTGAGCTCTGTGCAATCCACATACGCATCTTGCAGTATGTTCTATCAGAGTTAACTCTGCCTCAGCAGTTCTGGCAAAACTGCACCTCGGCTAGAGTACAGGGCAAATTATAGTCAGCTGCAGTGGACACCCTGAAGCAGCCCCATATCCCACACCTGGGATTAAAATGAGAGCACATTCTTACATTATCTGTGTTCTTTTAAAGAAACCAAAATTCCAAACTAATCACTACACACTCGCGCAGAAAGCACGTGTTAATTTCACATTTGTCTCTTATTAATCTTTTACCTGCTTGCTGAACCTCAGCTGAGGAACTCATGACGGGATTTTTTCCTTCTTCCACAGAACACACACCAGAAGATCCATACCATTTTCCTGCTCCAGAGCCTGTCAGGCCTTCACGTCTGTATTCCTGTGTGACTGTCCCAGTATAGGGACAGTCACCTTCCTTCAGTCTCTAATCACTAAAGCAGGGGTTCTCAACCTTCCTAATACTGTGATTCTTTAATACAGTTCTTCATGCTGTGGTTGGACCCCAACCATAAATTATTCCGTTGCTACTGCATAACTGTAATTTTGCTACTGGTATGAGTTGTAATGTAAATCATCTGATATCCAGGATATCTGATATATGACCCCTGTGAAAGGGTTTTTGATTTCCAAAAGAGGTCATGACCCACAGGTTGAAAACGGATGCACTAGAGTCTAGTGTTACTTCTTGCTCCAGGGGGCCATAAGGATGAATGCATTTATTTGGTTTTGTTTTGTTCTTTTGTTTTTGTTTGCTTGTTTGGGGGGGTTGTTTTTGTTTGTTTTGGTTTTTGGGTTTTTTTTTGTTTGTTTGGTTGGTTGGTTTTTTTTTTTTTGGTTTTTTGGTTTTTTGGTTTTTGAGACAGGGTTTCTCTGTATAGCTCTGGCTGTCCTAGAACTCACTCTGTAGAGCAGGCTGGCCTTGAACTCAGAAATCCACCTGCCTCTGGCCCCCAAGTGCTGGGATTAAAGGCATGTGCCACCACTGCCTAGTTTGGGTGAATGCATTTATAATGGCTGTTCAATGAGTTTTTTAAATCACATGCTTGAGGCAGCATGATGTGAAGCCCACTTTTACGATTGCTTTTTGGTTAAAGGACAAAGTAAAGAATTCCCTGCTCTAAAAAGCCTTAGTGAATAAGCCAAAATTTACCTGTTTGGGGAAGCCTAAGCTTACTGATTATTGTCAGGGGAAGCTGTAATTAGCAGAGTCATCTTCAAGCTAGACAGAAAAGGATAGGTTGAGGGTGGCAACTGCCCCCCTGAAACCTCCAAAAAGAAGGACCTGGTGAAACACCGAATGTCAGAAGAGATGAACAAGACTGGTTTGAGCAAGCTGGGTACAATGATACACACTTGTAGTTCCAACAATCCAGACGCAGAAGCAGGTGGATTTCTGAGTTTGAGATCAGCCTGGTCTACATAGTGAGTTCTAGGCCCGTTAGGATCCTGTCTCAAAAAGAAAGGGGGCGGGGGTTTTGAGGTGGGGTAGGGAGGAGCACGAACCTGGGTGATCATCCAAAGAGAAGATGCATGGTCTGGTGAGGTTATGAATACTGCCTTTGCAGAAGGAAGACCAGCCTCGGTGGACCATGCTTCCAGATAAAGCTGCAATGATACACTCACTCTATTCTACATGTGTTCAATTCTACCCCTTGAACCTAACAAAGTAGAATGCACTAGAAACTGTTCTGTGTGACTTCCAAGGATTGCTGGCAAATATATATGCATCTGTCTCTCTCACCTCCAGGGAGACTTACCTTTGGACCCTGAGTACAGGGTTTCAGCCCACATCCTAGGCAAGCGTGCTAGTTTCGAGACAAAAACCATCTCTAGAGATTACTTAATTGCTCCATCTTCAAACTGGCAGGCCATGTGTAGTGTAGACTCTGCAACCCCCCCCCCCAAATGTGTCCTATTTAACACCTATCCCATAGAAACAAAGATGTTGCTATTGTTAAGCTGTTATAGATACCAGGCTACACAGTAGCCTATGCATAGTCTGGATGTTGGCTCCACTCCCTACTGCTGACAACATTCCTCTACCCTGGTTGCAGGCTCCTGGTTGGGTAATGAGCATGCAACCCCGGTCTATTAAGGCTGTCCTGAGGGGGTCTGTTTCTCTCTCCTCTCCCTCTTACACAGGCCATCTTGCTCACTTCTCTTTCCCAGTTCTTAGATGCACACCCTGCCATAGTAACTGACTTGTCCAGTCAGCACTTCCTAACTGAGCCAGATGAGCTCATGACTGTCATCCCTAGAAAGGCTGCAGGACTTCTGTACATTTCGGCCTGGACAACCTAGACAATGCTACATAACAAGACCCCTTCTAAAAAAATAAAATTCTGTTACCAGGAGCAATGTTTAACACCTAAAATCTAATACTTGGAAAGCTGAGGCGAGATTACCATGAGTTCAAGGCCAGCTTTGGCTATACAGTACGTACCACGCTCCAGCTAGAGCTATATGACAAGATCCTGTATCAAAACAAAACAAAGTACCTGTTAACAGGCATGGTAGTACACACCTGTAACACAATACTTGAGAAGTTTCGGGGAGAGGACAGTTCAAGGACAGTATGAACCATATAGTGAGGGTGAGGCTAGCCTAGGCCATAGAGATGAAACCCTATCTTAAATGAATTTCAAAGATAACAGTCACATAGCAGTCCTCACAGGAAGCTCTAGTGGCTGGGGCTAGGGCAGAGATAAGATGTGGCAGAGCACTGAGGACTAGCAGGTAGTCTAGAATGCAGGATATACTACTGCCTGAGGCAAAGCTGGAGGTGCAGTCAGCCCCACTGAACCCAGGGACAGATGCTTCCTGCTTCCTGAGCTCCCTCAGACTCAGGCACCAAGCACTTCTCTCAGCTCAGCTACTTAAGGTTACTTCGATCTCTTGCTATAGTCTGCCTCACCCTTGACTATTCTGGGACTTCTGAGCTTTGATTAACTATTCACTTCCCACCTAAGTACAACACAGGTTTAGGATGTAGCTTTAGTCTACCCAAGGGGCCAGTCTGTGGCTACGGCTGTAGCTTCTAAATCCAACTGTTAATTCCTATACTGCGGGTTTCTCTACTCCACAGGCCTCTCCTTTCTCTCAGAATATCCCACTGCAGGAAGAAAGAGAACTCAGATTAAATCCAAGTGGTCCAAAGTGGATAATCACTATGGTTTGCTTTCAAAGGAGGCCTACAATCTAACCTGCCATAAACAGGACAGTGAAATGTCCCATCCAACCCTTGATGTTTCCATGCAGTAAGAGGGAAGGAGAACCACCTTAAAGAATTACAAAAATTCCAAGTTTTCTCCTCCAGGCTTTTCAAACATTCATCTTGATCAAAAAACTTCTTCCCAAGATGCTCAGAGTCCCTTAGAGAACAGTTTTCAAGTTTGGAGGCACTTATTCCAGAACCTGGCAGTCATTGTTTGCTTGTGATTCTTCCTTTCTGAGGAGGAGACTCCTCACATCTGCTCAGCCACCTGCTCCAGGCTCCCAGAGCATGCCCACCACTGCCGGGGAATCCAAGAGGCAGCAGTAACAGAGGCTATCATGGACCAAGCAGATCCTGATGTTGGGATGTGTAACTAGCCTAGGTCTTGTGTGCACTCCATGGAGAAATGCACCCTCATTACCATTATCATCAGGTCACAAAAGTAGAGAATAGAGATTAGGGGACATTTCTGCATTCGGTGCAGGCCTGACTCTAGAGCCCACTCTTTTAACCACTAATGACATCACTCACTAGTCAATCACTAATGGGCCTTCATCTCATCCTGCTCTGCCTCACTGATCCATGCATGGATCCGTCACACAGATCTTGACACTTCTCTGCTTCAAATCCTTTTCATTAACTCCAATCCTGAGAGCCTGGGCTTCTCCCTTCCTGGAGCCCACTCAGTTCACAGGACAGAGGATGAAGTGCTGAGTCACACTGTTCACTGCTTTATTGAGATTCAGGGAGATCCTTCCCCCAAGAGACACCACAGTGTGAAAGGGACACTGCCTCCCGCCCCATCAGTCCATCTGTTCGTGCCTTTGTTTGGTCAGGATGTGCACCCACTATCCACTGGAAACAGCCTCCAACCTGTCCCCATTTCTTTTTCCCTTAGTTCTGAAAAATAATAATAATGATAATAAAGAAAAGGAAACAAAGATTCGGTAGTTCTGAGAGATGATTGTACAGAGCAAAGGTGGTACACATGAGAACAAAAAATAGAGTGAACACTTGTGGGTAAACCTAACGCCAAGGAGAGGGTAGGGATGACTCAGAAAACATGTACTGGGAAGAACCTGATTAACTACGTGCATGTTGGGTGCACATGGCTCTACTGGAAGAAGACAGGATATCAGCTAGGCAGACAACTGTAATCCCAACACTCAGAAGGCTGAGACAGGAAGCCTGCCATGATGCCAGTCAGGGCAACACACACCACATGATATTAAGATGCAAAGAAAAAAAAAAATACACAATGCACGGAGGCACACAAGCAAAACATAGACAGACATGACATGTGCACATGAGGAAGACAGCGTAGTGTGTTCAACACATCACACACACCTACCCAAGCACACCACAGCACACACCCACAGCCACTGTGCAGTCACAGGTGCAGCGAATACAGACAGTACAAGTGATGACAGCATGAAGAAGCACTCAGAAAAGAACACACTTGCACAGGAGCCACACCCAGCTGCCTAGGAGAGGGGAGGATGTGGAGTGTGTGTGTGTGTGTGTGTGTGTGTGTGTGTGTGTGTGTGTGTAGAATGAGTCCTCTGGAAGAAGCAATGTTTAAGGAGAGGAAGACATGGGGATGTGTAGAAGGAGAGAATGATGAAAAGAGATTCTGATACTGAGAAATGAAGAGAGAAGGCCCTGCTAATGTAGGAAGACCCCCTGCTGCTGAAACGGCAGGAGTTGCTGTGGTAACTATACAAGACAGGCAGGCTATGGGAGAAAAAATACCCCTCTGGAGTCATGAGTGAATAGCTCCAAGCAGGGTTCAAACAAAACTGTGAAGTAGTGATATAAAATTATATGGAAAGAAAGAAAACAGTCTGTTCCCCAGAACACTGGAGACCCAAACAACCACAGATACACAGACATGTATTTATAAGAGGGGGATTGGAGCGTGTTCTCCAGGTTGGAGATAGAAGTCCTTACCCTCCTCCCAGTCCCCCACCCTCTTCCCATACCCTTCCCTCCCCTACTGGCCTTATCCTTCTGGATACCCCCTCACTTGTAAAGCAAATGCACTCGACTCCCATCACAGCTAAGACGGTCAGGGGGCTCTGAGGGTCCCCTGGGAAGGCCCCCAGAGGGGTCTGGGGGTGTTGGGGGGTGGCGCCGTGAGCGGAGCTGCTGCCGAGACTGGAGCTGATGGCGCAGCTCAGAGACACGCTCCTCTTTCTGGAGGAAGAAACACAATTGGGAGTGTGGGAGGTGGGTGATGTGGAATGGGAGGAGGGAAAGGGGGAGAGACATTGAGATGTACAAGTAAGAAAGGAAATTAAAATGTGAATCGAGGGAAGGACAAAGGAAGCCACAGAACATAACAGCACCAGAATGGATGAAGAAAATAAATGATTTTTAAAAGAGAGAGAGAAAGAGATTAAATGAAGATTGCATCAGACAAATGAAGATTGCATCAGCCCCACCATCCCTCCCCCCCCCCCAGCACTGCACGGTCCCTAACTACAGTATGGACACAGTAAGAGTGGGGGCAACAAATGGCTCACAATGGCCTCCCCCTAACTACTACCAGTGACTGATTGCTCTTTTGCCTCAGGAGGACTGAAATCTCCAGAGTGTCCTCCCTCTCCTCAGGCTAACACGACTGAAACTCAACCCTTTCCCTTTCCCTCTCCTGTTCCTCTGCAGGCTTTGTGAGACCCTCTGTAAATCACCAACACTTGAAGGCTCAACTACAGACAACCCACGCTTAGACCCTGGTTGTCACCACACACCTCGGCGATGATCTTTTCCAATTCACGGTTTTCTTTCTCTAACAGTCGGGACTTCTCTTCCTCGTTGTTGTTGGTGGATGATCCTGTTTTCATGGTGTCCTGGGCTTCAGACTGCCATTCCCCTCGGGTGATCAACCTGCGCATCTGGGGACAAAGATTTGGGCATGAGGTGGCACTGGGCTGTGTGAGTGAACAGCTGGTAAAAAACAGTAATGAAAAACTGAAAGACAGGCAAATTAGGACAGAGTCAAAGCCCTGCTTCCATCTAGGGAGCCCACGGGAGAGTTAGCCCTCACCTTGGGCACAAAGAGGACAACCAGAGTAATGTAGGAAGAGAACACAATGGCCAGAGAGGCAAAGGCGAAGGCTGCATCCTGCTGACTGGAAAGGATCATGGTCACGGGAGCGGTGATGAGACACAGGACCTGGGAAGACAGCGTTTGGGAGACTCAGAGCTATGTATAGTTCAAGTGAGATACAGGGTTTCCTTCCCCACAAGAGTCAGTAAAGACAGACTTGTGATGAACATTCCACAAATCCTCAACTTTATTTTTTTTTTAAACTAGAGGTTTATTTATTTTATTTATATATTGTAAACTGTCTTCAGACACACCAGAAGGGAGCATCGGATCCCATTACAGATGGTTGTGAGCCACCATGTGGTTGCTGGGAATTGAACTCAGGATCTCTGGAGGAGCAGTCAGTGCTCCTAATCAATGAGCCATCTCTCCAGCCCAATCCTCAACTTTAAATAGCTAAAACTCAGAGATAAACTACCAAACCAGTTCTCAGCTCTAGATCAACACTTCCCTCAGGATCTCTGCATTCAGTCTGTTCTTCAGATGACTTCACTAGGTTATCGCAAATGATATAAGGTAGTGTGCTTTTCTTAAAGCTTTCCCCCCCTTATCTCTTAAATCATATATGTGTGTACCCGTGCATGGGAGTGCACGTGTATAAAAGGCTAGAGGAAAACCTCAGCTTTCATTTCTTCTCCGTTTTGGTTTTTTATACAGGGTCCCTCACTGGCTGGTCACTGAGAGCTAAGGATCTACATGCATGTCTGCATCTTATCAGAGCTGGTATTACAAGCACATATCATTACACCTAGTTTTTCTGATGTGGGTTCTAAAGTTGTCTTGTAAGCATCAGAATCTAACATCTAACACCCCAGCCTTCCCCGGTCCCCACCCCACCTGCATCTAGTGTGTTTTTTATGTCCTCTGAATTCAAACATTCCTTCCCCCAAAGAAAGAGGGAGACGTGAAAGCCGGTCAATTACAAGATTCAGGAAGCCCAACCCCGAAGTTATATAAGCAGTAACCAATTCCTGGTGAAAGAGAATGCTTTCCTATAGAATTGCCTACAAGTTGGGCGGGGGACTCTAGGTATGCAGTTACTATGAGTTTGCTGTAGTAGACATTTTAGATATCATAAATGCCATTAAGACGCCCGTATTCCTGTAGTAACCCCAACAGACGCATAGGTTCACCAAGTGTGATGGTTAGCTTTGTCAGTCTGAATTCTAGACTCAGGTGGTTATCAATGAGGTTTGGTATGTGAGCATATTCTGGGGTAGGGAGATCATCTTGATTTCTACTGTTAAGTGATGTGGGAAGACTCAATCACTGTAGAGGGCACCGATCCCTAAGCATAGGATTCAGGGTTGAGCTGAGTAAGGGTGCATGCTGTTATTTCTCTTTGCTCTTAATTCTGGATGACCAACTACTTCAAGGTCCTGTGCTGACTTCCTTCAGTGATGGATTATAACCTGGGATTGTGAGCTGAAATAAGCCCTTTCTCATCAAAGTTGTTTTGTGTTAGAGTGTTTTATCACAACAGCAGAAACGGAAACAGAACACTAAGCTAGACGTTGGTAGAATCTTTTCTATTGTGGTACCCTACCTAGGGTGAACTAACATTTGCTCACGTCTCCTTGGTAGAGTCATTTAAAAAATGACTTTATAAATCAGACATTAGCCAGTGTTTTATGACTCCTATACAAGCGATCTCTTCTGGTTCTATCACCCTCACCATGCTGCGGTCCATTTCCAGGGCCAACGCCAGGTGTCAAGTAAGCTTACCGCAACATTGTAGATAGCCATGCCCACAGCCCTGTGGTCATTGATCTTTTCAGTGGACACACTTTTGGTCTCATAAGCAAGAAAGATTCCCAGCAGCAGCAGCAGCCCCTTGTAACCATAGAAAATGCCTAGGAGAGTAGCAAAGGGTCACAGAGGCAACAAGGGATATCATACCCCCAACTCAGTCCTCTTCCTCTTTCCCCTCTTTGAGCATTATTTACTACTGGTCCTCTGTGTAAAGAAAGCCCCGCCCCCTTTCCATCCCAGCCCCTCTGTGGCTTTCTGTGGAGCAGCTAGGAAGGATCCAATGGATGCTACCCAGTGTCTCAACCCATCTCCTCCAGGCAGCAACATACAGCACAGGCTGAGTTTTAGTTCACCAGGTGGATTTGTAGATTGGTTGAATGCTGGTCAGGTTAAAGGGAGGCTAAGCCTGCGACCTCACAACCTTAGTCACTTACTCTCAGGAGCTGATCAGACACAGATGGGTGAGTCCACCCACCCACACTGGCCCTCTGCTGAACATCACTACCCACAGCAAAAGACCAAAGCTCTCCTATTCTTGGAAAAGTTTAGTGTAGTGATAAGGGCACTGAAGCTGTCTCCTCTGAATGGTCCGTCTCTCCTGGCTTGTTGTTGTTACCCTTTTTTCCTGCTTATGCTTCCTCCCTCCCCTCCTCCCACCCACATCCCACACACCAAGCCATGTATTCATCTTCTTGGAACTGCAGTGCTCCAGCTGGGGCAGAATGGAGACATCAATGTCTTCCTTTGGTTCTTCCTTGGCAAAAGTCTAATAAGGGGGAAAAAAGGAACAGGGTGAGTGACTGTATTCTTATCCAGCTCCTGAACCTCTGCCTCTGCCTTCCCTGTGAGACTCATTACTGTGCCAGATCCTACTCCAGGCCTGGGGACATTCTCCTGAACACACTAGAAGGGCTTGCTCCCCCCTTTCCCCCAAAGCTCGGAAACCCTACACATCCTCCCAGATACGACTTCCCTTCTTTAGATAAACCTAGAAGCTTCTGATAAGGTTTCATCTGGCAAAGATCTAGAATATCTAGAAGATGGTAAAGTTCTCTCCCTGAGTAGCTTCCTTTTCTTTTTACTATGTAGCCATGGCTGGCCTGGAACTCACCATGTAGACCAGGCTAGCCTCAAATTAACACAACTCTGTCTGCCCCTGCCACCGGAGTTTTGGGGTTATGTGCCACTACTCATTTCCTTCAGGACCACACACAGCCCTGGAGATGCTAAGCTGGTGAACTCTACCCAGTCTCCTGACTCCAGCAACTCAAATGATAGATACCTCAATGGTTCGGTGCAAGGGATCCACAATCTGCCAGATGGCAAGAGTCAGGACGTCCATGCCCACCAGCAGGCCGACAGTGGCATACAGTTTCCAGGGCTCTAGGGTCTGAGAAGACAGCCAGAGGAGACAGGTCAAAAGGAGATCTTCTCTATGCCCAGAATCAAAGGCTGCATATGGGGAGTAGCTCACCTTTCTCCATTCCTTCTTCTCCTCCTTCTTTGTGAAGACTGTGTGGACCCACCAGATCTTGGTAAACATAGAGCCATAGCCCAGACTAAAACCTAAGCCCAAGAGCCAAAGGCGGGCCTAGAAGGGGAGAAAGGACACTGGAAATAGATTGGATTGAGACCATGGTGGATGGAACTACAGGAGGCATTGGGAATAATGACCAGAGGGCAAAAAGCAAGCAGGATATAACAAGCAGAGAAAGGAGGGGAGAAGAGGAGAGGAGAGGGGAGGAAAGGGGTCTGCATTCACCCATTCCCCTCATCTTTACTGTCTTTACTACTGCCACAGCACCAGGGTATTCTTGGTAAACCCTTACTGACCTTATCTAGCACCAACAGTTACCACCGGCACACCTTTGAATGTGACATAGCATGGTCCATCACCTCCCAGGCCCTTGCTGAACCTGTGCTCACCCACCAAGCTATGCTGAACTACTCACTCTCCCTTACCTACTCTCTTTCAGATCCCATGCATCCTCCAATGCACAAAAGCCCTGAGGCCCACTCAAACACGGACAGTGAGCCACTTCCTTTCTCTGTCTCCACAGCACTTTCCACAGTCACACCACAGCCAGCTGTCTATCTCTCCTGCTGCGTGCCAATCCCACTAGAAACTGGCACTTCCTCAAGAGGTGAACGCATGGATGTGTGCACATGCTGTGTGCACAGGGCATGGTCAGGACAGAAACAGTGAAGAGAGGGAGTCGGGGAAGAACCAGGGAAAGAGTGGATGCTTCATATAGGAGAGAAACATTCAAACATCATTGAAGCCAGCCTTTCCTCATAGTCCCTGAAAATCCATGAGCCCAATCCCAAAAGCCTCCTCCCTCTGTGATATGTCCCTTGCTCAAATTCTATCTGCTTAGATTCTGCCTTCAACATTTCAAACTCCAACCAAGGCTCCCACGGGAAAGCCCAGTTTTGTTTCTCAGCCCACATACCACAGACAAGCCACCATTGTTCACAGGTTCTGTGTGCAGACCCCTTCCTTTGTCTTCAGTACATCACCCCTCTCCTCTCCAAGGCATGCCTAGCAACCTTGCAACCAGCCAGGGAACTGTAGAATGGAATAGGTCTGGCACCCAGAAAGAAGAACCAGAGGCAGAGCCAGAGCCAAAGAGAGACCAGAGGGTGATACTAGGAGGCAGGAAAGGAGCCACTAGTCAGGGGAAGAGGAGAGACAGGAAGGCTGCTCCTGTGAGGGCTAGGAAAGCCATATTCTGCAAGGCCTATATTGGCCCACCATCTACTTACCTGACAGACAAATGGGAACTGGCCTCTCCCTATGTGGTAACCATCCAGTCCAAGGGGGAAGACAGCAGCTAGTGCCAGTGAACAGCCCACAGCAGTCAGATTGTTCAGGTTGGGCTGGGAGTTCTGGATATAACTAGGGCAGAGGCGGAAAGGGTGGGAGAAAGCACAGAATTACCCCATCTCCTCCAGGGAGGCTCAGCTCTCCAGAAATGCCATCAATAGCACGACCCTATCCCCAGGGCCAATAAAGGAGACAGGCTGGGGACAGGCAGAAAGAGCACTCAGGATAGGAACACTGCTGGGCCACAGGGCTGGACCTAGGGGAGCACAGGGCTTCTGCAGCATAAGGCCTTACTGGAATGGGTTTTTTTGGTTTGGTTTGGTTTGGTTTGGTTTGGTTTGGTTTGGTTTGGTTTGGTTTTCTAGCTGACTACTTTGAAGCAAGGGTAGGGGTCTTGCCTCATCCCTCTTACATTTCTGGTATCATGCTACTCTCTGACACGTGGCCTTGAGAGTTACAGTTGTCCTACTCTTCAGAGAGTATGGTCAATATTTGGAGAGACAGCCAGGCCAGAGATCCAGTCAGAAGAGAAACTTACCGAACGTGGGAGTTGTAGATGTTAAAGGACAGACAGACAACAGCAAGGACAATGCCCAGGCTGGAGAGAACTGAGACGGAGATAAAGAGTTTCTGTGACAGGAAACGGAATGTCTTGATAACCAAGGTCTGGTCAGCTGGGGGAGCCCCTCCTGCATGGCACAGGGGAGGAGGAAAGAAAACGGAGGAAGGATGTGGCATCAAGGCAGGATAGGAGACAGTGGAGAAGGGCAAGCTGCTGAGGGAAGGAGCTTGTGTGGCTGAAGACACGAGGCCCTCAACACACCGAGGGGCTGAGGTGAGCGGAATGCTGGAGGACGATGGGAACCTTGAGGAACACATAGAAATAAGACAATGGGGTCTGTGCTGAAGACGAGCTCAGTCTTTGACTGTTCATTCCTTTGGAGGTTTGTTTGTTTTGGTTTGGTTTGGGTTTTTTTGGAGTTTTTGTTTGTTTGGTTGGTTTGGTTAGTTTGATTTGGTTTTGGTTTGGGTTTTGGTTTTTAGAGACAGAGTTTCTCCTTGTAGCCCTGGCTCTCTCTCTGACTCCTGAGTGCTGGGATTAAAGGTGTGAACCACCACAGGCAACTTTTATTGCTTGTTCTTGTTGTTTCTCTGCCTTACAGCAAGGGAAAATAAGAGATGAGTGAAGGGAAGAGATGAAATGACCCTATGAGTTTATTAGTCACTCCACAAAAAGGTGTAAAAGACAATTACAGAAGCAGAAAGCCAGAAGAGCCTCAAGGATCCAGTGTGGTCTTCTAGCCTCCAGCAAAAGACAGAACAGTTCTAGCAGGGATGTGTTCCCCAAAACTGTTCTCCAGTTACTCTTAGGAGGAAGCTCAAATCTGTAATGGGGTGGGGGTGGGGGAGACTCAAAACACCTACTTAATTTCAATTTGCTCAGCTTTAAAAAAAAAAAATTAAAGAGCCAACTCAATTTAGGCCATGCGGCGTCTATAACTGTACAGAACACTGACCTAAATTCAAGCTACAAAAATAAATAAATAATTAAAAAAATATGAAGTAAAGCCTAGGCATGTTAACTCACACAGTAATGGAGATAACACTTGGGTGGCTAGGACAAGATTGACTTAACTTTGAGGTCAGTTTGGTCTACAAAGTAAGGATCTGTCTCAAAATAAAACAGGGGTTAGGGGAGATGGCTCACCAGGTCACGCTGTTCTTCTAGAGGACCTGAGTTCAGTTCCCAGCACCCACATATATGGTAGGTCACAACCATCTGTAATTCTAGTTCCAGAGATTCTGGTGCCCATTTCTGGCCTCAGAGGGCACCAGGCAAACAAATGGTACACACATACATGCAGGCAAAACACTTATTGACACATTGAAATTAATTAAATCCGAGGCCAGCCTGGTCTACAGAGTGAGTTCCAGGACAGCCAGGGCTACACGGAGAAACCCTGTCTTGAAAAACCAAAAAAAAAAAAAAAAAAGAAAAAAAATTAAATCTATAAAGCTGGGTCAGAAAGATAGTTCAGTGGGTAAAAGCAATTGTTATGCAAACCTGGCGACATGAAGTTAGAGCTGAAGAACCAGGTAAAGTCGGGAAGGAGAGGACCAAGTTCACAAAGCTGTCTTCTAGCCTCCACAGGAACACCACAGCCACACAGCATGAATGCACACACACACTAACTTTTCCAGCAGTGCTGGTAATGATGAGATTTCACTGGGCAAGGCTGCCTTCGATGGCCTTTACATCAATAGGAACTTTTTTTTTTTTTGTCTACCTCCAGTATCTTTCCCATTTCCTGTCACTTAGCACATCAAAAGTAACAGCTTTCTTTCCCTCTTGAAAAAGTGCAAGATCGGGCTGGAGAGATGGCTCAGGAGTTAAGAGCACTGGCTGCTCTTCCAGAGGTCCTGAGTTCAATTCCCAGCAACTGCATGGGCATAAAGTTTCTTGCTACCAAGCCTAATGATCTGAGTTCAATTTCCAAGACCCACACGGTGGTAGGAGAGGTCTCTTATGGTTGTCCTCTGACCCCCACTTGTACACAAATGAACGTATAAAATGTGAGGGGAAAACAAAACAAAAAAGGACAAAAGAGCCAATAAGAACAGTATGAAATTCTGCCTCCTGTCCCACAGCTGAGCAAGTACTTTCCGGAGAGAGAACTGAAGACCCTGGTTCTACCATATCAAGGCTGGATGACAGCTTCCATTTCTCTCGGCCTCTGTTGCCTTTAATTCCCACCCACTGAAACGGAGCACTGTTAAAAAAAACAGGGCCTGATCCAACTCCTGGCCTCATCCAGCTTCACACCAACTCACCCCTCCTCCCTTCTTGGGGGCCTATGTTCACTCCCAATCCCTACCCTGACCCACCTTCCATTTCAACCCAAAAGCAACCCCCCCCCTCACTCAGATGTATGTATGACAATGACTCTTCAGAAGCACCAAAGAAGAACTCACCGATCCACTTATCTGTTTTGGACCAGGAAAGATCATCCTTGGTGCTGTCGTAGTAGCCGATTTTCTTGTAGCTGCCGCCTGAGCAAAGGACAGGAATTGCCGTGGGTAGGGAGAAGCCATTTTCAAGTTTCCATTACCCTAGAGGTTGCTCTCCGTGGTTGCACGAAATAATATATAATAAGCAACCCAAGGATGCTGTAAGGACCCAAGTCACCTGGGTAGGCAACCTAAATCCATGGCAACACAAGGTGGTTCCCAAGGCAGCAAGTTTACATGAATAAGCAGTAAGTATCTATGAATAAATAAATATGTATGTGTGTGTATATATGAATAGTAATATAACCCTTAAGCATGTAAGGCTCTCTGCAGAGGAAGACGCCTTGGCACGTCTACCACATATTCTACTGCCTCACACCTCTCCCAGCAGCTCGTCTCTCGCTTCCAAAGCTTTAAACAATTTCTGCCTGTTCTCCCTCTTATGATGGACAGAATTGCAGGAGCCATGGCTTTAATTTTAGAACCCTCTCTCCCTTTGGCTTGGGTTCTAATGCCTTGGAGAAGATACATCTGCCTCTTCGAGTGCCAGTCAGTAAAATGCAGTCACTCCTAAGATGTCTCTTTGCAGAATGGCCAGTTAATACAACCTTCCTTCCAAACACCAACTCACACCCACTTCACCCTGGCTGAAGTCCAGCCTCACTTGTCCCATATACAGAGAGAGAGAGAGAGCTGAGAGGATTTGGTGGCAGAGGTGGGGGTGGAGGGACTTTTCACAGAGGCTAAGAAATGGGTCTCTTGGCCACACCACAAGAGGCTAAGTCAGGTGAAACTGAGAGATTAACTCACAGAAGCTCTGCAGACTCATCAGAACTAAGTTACAGGGAATGCTATCTAGAAAAGGCCAGCTAGTTGTATGACTGGAATGCTGTTCTCACATAGCAAAGAACTGAGTGGATTCCTTTTAAAAGAAGCCAGCTTCCCAGGGCCAGCTTCCCTTGATCTTTTAGGACACACTGACAGCTTTTCACCTCTCAACCCAGCCTCAGGCAGGCAACTTCTAGGACTAAAACTGAAGCCACTGGGAAGAAAGAACAGCTGTTTTTAACCTGCATGCCCCTTTGAAAGAACAGAAATCACTGCAAAAGGCCTGTCCATGTTCTTTTTATCATTATTTAAAAGACTGACGAACATGATGCAAGGTAGGCAAAATGTATCCGGCAATCTTGTTGAGGCACATCACTGTTCTTCCAAGGGTGCACTCAGCCCAGCCCCTGCCTGCCCCTCCTTCAGACCCCTCAGACCCCGGGCTCACCCTGTAGCTGCTCGATAAGAGTCCATGCCATCCGGGAGCCGCTGGCATCAAAGACCACATGGCCCTGAGGAGAAACATGTAGAGGAAGGCAGAGGGGATAAAAGCAGGAGAGAAAGAGAACATCAGGGACTCCGAAACCTTCTGTTTTTTGATGTAATTGAGCTTCTGAATGAAGGCTATTTATGGCATCTGCTGCATGTAGGACACACCCCAGATGCACATACCCTAGATTCTGGAAACAGTATTCTTTGGAGAAGAAGCTTCACCCTTAAGATCTGAATCAGAGTGTCCCCAGGGAGATCAGGAACAATCGCCAAACCCTATTGGACACTAATTTCCTTACTTTAAAAGGAATGAGGAGATAAACTCTCCAGTTGTTATCTCTTTCTAAAACAGTATACTTCTCATCTAACCTGTAAACTACCTTGACCAGCTTGAAAAGCACTAGAATACAGCGGTTCTTTGTGCTGCCATATTTTGTATGGCTTTCTGGTTTAGGGGGTCCCTCCTCCGTAGTTTAAGACTGCTTTACTGACTCTTACAAAAAAAAAAACAAAAACAAAAACAAAAAAAAAAACTGAGAAAATGTATGTATCTAGGGACCCTCCAAGCATTTCCCTTTTCATGGGTGCACAACAAAAGCTGCTGTAACTCACAGAAACACCCTCAAAGGAGGAGGAGTTCATGGCCCGGTAGATTTGGTCTGTAATGGTCTGGTTGTTGTAGTTGAAGTCCTCCAGCCGCACGCCAGAACGGCCACCTCCTCCAGAGGTCTTGTTCAAGGCCAAAGCCAAGGCCCAGATAGCATCATAGGCCAGTGGTGCCTCTTGGAAGCCTCCAGTCTCCTCAGGGTGTCTTTTCAGCCGCTTGGTTAGCTTCTCCACAAATTCCTGTGATGTCTGGAGGGAAGAACAAGAGGAGAGAGCATTGAAATGTGCGTGGGCGCAGGGGGAGAGGCCTCAGTTCTGGCTCAGACACTGTGACTCGAGCGGATGGTTTGTGTTCGTGTTGTGGGGTAGGACCATATGTACAGACAAAATCGTTAGCTATACCCATGTGTCTATCTTGGGTTGGAAGCTACAAGACTAAAAGCGGGGATTAGCTGAGTCCAATGGTCTTAAGAGCGTACAGCTGCTAGCTCAGAACTACAAACAACAGAGAAATCTGATGAATAAACACTCTGGGAAATGAATGGCAAGCGAGCGAAGCAAAGACACAGCCAAGGAAGAGATGGATATTGCAGTGAAGTGGCAGCTGGCGTTCTCCCAACCCTCAGGCTCGTACAGCAGAGGTGACCCAGGAGCTAACAACTCCTCCAGTTTTGAAAGATCCAGAAAAGGCGACACCACAGCCTTTTGCACTCTGCCTGCCAGCCAGGAGGATCACTCTTTAGGGAGCTAACTTCTTGCTAGCCTGGTATGACTTCTGTTGGCTGCCTCCTTGGACTGGTGACAGCCACAGGAAGCAGCCTTCACATCGTAGAGGTCCAGATTCAGTTCTATTCACACCCCTTCTTGCACTCAATCTTTCTTCCAAGAAATCTAAGAAGAATGGCAATCCCTTTAACTTTCATGGATGAAGAGACCTGGCTGTATAGCTCATGACAGCTCTGCTTGGCTTTCCTTACTCATGGGTAAATGAATTTCTGAACCTCTCAGAATTGCCTTCCACATAACAGAGAAAGCATCACATCTTCTCTTCCTGACCACGTAAAAAAGCATTTAAATTTTTCTTGGCAGAACACGTGTACGACACAGAATCACTGCACAGAAAATTGTTTGGGTTTAGAACATTCACAGGCACACTCTAACGAAGAAGGGATGATACACGAATGAAGAATCTTTGTTTCTGGCCAGTGAGATGATTCAGCATGTAAAAAGTACCTACTTACTGCCAAGCCTGAGTTGGATTTCTGGCACACACATAATGGAGGGAGTGAATCAACACCTAAAGGTTAACTAACTTATGACCTTCACATGTGCACCTTGGTGTGGACACATTCATAAAATAAATGGATAAAATGAAATTTAAAAATGTTTTAAACCTTGTTCCCATGCCCTAAAGACATTTGCTTTTCTATCCAGTTTTCTAGAAATAGCCTGGGCCTTGAAACACAAAGGTCAGGGCTCAACTATGCTAAAACAGGAATAAGCTCCATTCCTCTCCTGGGGACTGGTACCTAACGTTGAACACAGCTCGCAGCAGACACACTACAAATGCTCCTGGAACTCTGTGTACTTCACATGACACCGTAAAGGTAAACACATGTACCCACAGAACACAAAACTCCAACAGCTGGCACTAATACAAGCCATGGGCTTTGGGTAACAATAGATGATTGATGAAGATCACCAGTTTTCACTAGTATACTCATGTGGTGGTGTAACCTGATAGTGGAGAAGTTGTGCATGGGGAATTATGGGAAGTCTGGGCCTTCCTTTCAATTTTGCTGTGAACCTAAAACAATAACATCTCTAAGTCATAAGAAAGTCCACTGGATGGATAAGTGGATGAATGGGTTCTAACTGTAATTAAACTGCTTACCTACTGAGAAATCTCAAGCAAGTTATTAAATCTCACTAAACTGACTATTCAGTTTGAAAATGGGAATAATACTGCATTAAAGAGCTCCAGCAAGGATTAAGTAAGAACACATAAAATGCAGCATATGAAGTACATTACACACTCTCTCTCTCTGCATTTCCCTGGTTGCACCCTCGTCTTTGTTCCCAGTGCTCAGGCCTGTAATTCTGGTCCCAGACCTTACATCTTGTAAGTCCCATTTACTCAAACACATTGTCGCTATATATGACCATTGATCTCAAATTCAAAGGAAGAACAGTGGCAGCATAACCAAGCTGCTTATGAGGCTAAAGAGGGTGGGGGGGGGGTGAGTTGTGAGTCTGAGTCTGTAAGTTCAAGATCAACCTGGGCAACACAGTAAGACCAACTTCAGAGAGAAGGGTCAGGGTGGGGGTGTCCATAATGGTGCACACCTATAATCTCAAACCTGGGAGGCAGACAAAAACAATAGGATTTCAAATTAGAGACAATTCTGGTGTACACAGCTAAGTTCAAGGCTAACCAAAGCTACATAGTAAGACTCTCAACACAAAACAAAACAGAAAGGCAGGTAGGTGGGCTGGAGATGGTTCAATGGTCCAGAATAGGCTATTGTAAAGAGCCCATGAAACTCCAGCTCCATGGGATCCGGTATCTTACCTCCACTGGCACCTCTGTATACATACTCATACATGCCTAATAATAATAAAATAAAAAGAAAACCAAGACCCACCCCCAAAAAGATATAATATTTAGCTCACTTTTTTTTCCCTCATACACCCAGTATCCAGTGAATCAGACTGCAAGTAAATTACATATCAGATCAGCAAATCCTCTTAAGCAGTTTGATCTAATGTTTCATTAATACCATTGCTCTCCATACAGAAGGCTGCTGGTGGTGGTGGTGGTGGTAGGAGTCATGATGACAGCTACATTTATATTGTCCTCACTTTGTACCAGGCACACAGATCAATGTGTTTGATCCTCAGACATTTCAATGAGTGTGCTTTGTTATCATCTCTATTTCAGAGATGAGAAACAAAGACACAGGGTCCTGTGACTAACTGCAGCCTGTAGTGATGCTGGGATTCCAGCCCAGGGTGTCTGGCATCCACCATTGTGCTTACTGTGCACTGCCCTGAGCTGCCTCTGTGCTGGAAGCTCTCAGACTGCACCGAGCTAAGGCTTTCTGAGCAGTCAGGCCTTCAGCTTTCAGGTCTAGCCAATCCTCAGTTCAAAGAAAAGATTACATCAGAAAATCACCATCTTGGGAAGGGATTAATCTGCTCAGCATGATATTATCCTCAGATTCTCAGCTCACTCAGGACAGCACAGCTAGCCAAGAGAGTACCACTGCAAATCATGAAAAAACCACTCTTCCCTTTTGAGTCAGCTTATTGGTTATACTTTTCTTCCTTTCTTTCTTTCTTTGTAGAGGAGGTAGGGTTGGGTGTATATGATCTCAGACCTTCCACTTCCTCAGACATGGTACCTAAGTTCCTCTTCTAAACCAGGGTTTCTCAATTCCTATGCTGTTGAACTATTTAATCAGGGAAGTCTTATTGCTAGGGTTTGAACTGTGTTCATCGCAGGATATTTAGAGGCCCCCTTGTCCTCACCCTCCAGACATTGCAACCTCTGTTGAACACCACTCCCCTATAGTTCTCATGGGAAACCAGATCAGCAGCATCAGAAACTTCAAGAATTTGCCAGAAATGAAACCCTCAGGTCCCACACTTCAGATGCAGGGAACTCCAGGGAAAGGGTTCAGTAACCTCCACACTAACCTAATTTTCCAGGTAGCTCTGATGGGAATTTGGGAACTGATCCAAGCACACCTGAGGCCACCCTGCTGAGATGAATGCAACTCTGGCATTTCTCTACGTCTCTATGGTTCTGCCCATTTCACCCTTCAGTCCGACTCTTGCTCTGATCCACTTCTTTTGGTGCCGTTTGACCACCTATAATCTTCCCTAGTCTCCTGAAAAGGCTGCTTCTTCACTATTGAAAAAAAAAAAATCTAGTGTTTTCCACCTGACATTTTCAGGGTCTTTTCTCAAGAAAGGGGTCTCAAGAAGGCCTTCAGCTTTCTTGAGAAAAGAGCACCTTTTAAAAAATATATAAATAAACAAAAAGATATGTTCTCTGAAAACCAAAAGCCAGAAAAGACATCCTACCCCAAGGCCCAAGTATCCAGCGACACCCCCTCCCCCAACTCTAAGCTCTCATCAGTTCCTTCTCTCTCTCCCCCAGTATGAGACAGAGTCCGTGAGTGACAGGTTCTAGGCTTTGAACACTAATAAGCCTTTCTGATTTTGGTAACCTACTCCACTGCCTTGGTGTCTGGAAAATGACTGTTTTCATGTCCTGTGCAGGGCAGTGGTTGTCCAGTGTTTCTTCACTGTCATTTTTAATTGAGATAAATTAAGCATAACATCCTGCTAGAACATCCCAGAACAAAGTTTATAACCAGAATCCACATGGCTGCCCACCTTTTTATCACAACCTACTGCCAGAAGCAGATTCCTGAACCTCATTTCTCCTTTGATAAAACTCCACCATTATCTGAACATTATTTACACATGAAGATGTAAAGATTTTGGTTAGGCATTGTGCTTTGCCATGGGAATTGATATGACAGAGCAGGTTGGAGTTCAGCTCCACAGGGCATGAGGAGATGCAAGACCCAGGACAAGTCAATAAACCTTCCTGGTTCCAAGAAACCTTTCTGGTTTCTAGCTCATAAGATGTAAATAACAAATCTGTTTTAGAGTATGGCTGTTAAGATCCTGAAATTAAACCTGAAATGTCCTGATATTCCTCATAAAAATCAGCCATTATTAAACCATCATTAGTTCAATCCCTCTGAAAGCTGATATTTCACAGCTGGAATTACGTCAGGTACACAGGTTACCCTCCTGAACTATGGAGATCCCTGCACTGTGGGGTGTGGTGTTGTGTAGCAAGGGTCTCTTCCCCACATAGCCACACCTGTGCTCACGCATCACCCCCCCCCCCCAGGGCTACCCTGATCCTCTAAATTAAGACAGTGACAGTGTGCCTTCAAAGTGCCTATCACTAGAAAACAATCCAGGGCTAAAGAATTTTGGGAGTTTGTGTAAATCCAAAATTCTTTTAAAAAATAAATAAAAAAGCAAATTACCAAAAACTAATTTCACATGGATAACAAAGTGAATATGAAAGCCGGGCATGTTAGCACATGACTTTAATATCAGCACTAGAGAGGTAGAGGCAGAAGGATTTCTGTCAGTTTGACATAAGCCTGGTCTACATGGCTAGTTACAGGATCTCCAGAGGTACCTAGAGAGACTCTATTTCCAAAACAAACAAACAAAACAAACAAGCAAACAAACAAAAAAAAAAAAAACCAAGGGGAATATTAAGCATCCTTCTGAGGTACTAACATAATTCAGACACACACAAATAATAATAATAACAATAATAATAATAACAATAAATAAGAACACATCAGTGCCCAAGGGAAGCTCTCTGGAAAAAGTGTGCTTTGCGTGCAAGGCTATATTACCATTAACGCCTCTCTCCCTCACTTGACTTCTCACCAACTGCTCCTTGTTTCCATGGTAACAGCCCTTCCGCTCATCAGAAGCCTACTGTATGCTCCACAATTTTTCTCTCTCGCCCAAGGAAACCAAGCACAGGTAGAACCCACGAAACACGACGCAAACAAGCACAAGATGGGTACAGGACCCCTTCCCATCCCCCGACTCCCCTGCTATCCTCAATCCCCCCCCACTCTTCTCTCTTCTTCTTGGATGCTCCCTCACCATGTTGGAAATGCTTCGGGTGTTGGCAGGGTTCAGCATAACAATCTCAGTAGTGATGTGACCCTCCACCGCCTCAGTCATCTCTTCCACCGTACAATTGATTGACGGGTCATAGGTCTTGAACCAGTTGTCAGCATACCATCCGATGAGGAACCAGACGTACTTCTTCCCAAAGAGCCGTTCCTTATAGACCTGCATTCAAAGTAGGGAGGAAAGCATTGGAGGTTTGCTCTTGCTGTGGAGGAAGTAGTGTCATCTCACTAGATACTGTTTAGCTTCTCCAGAATCAAAGAGCAGCAATTTTTTTTTTAAATCTTCACTATAATCCTCCATTTTGTATGCTGATCTAAAAATCTAATCTTCGAATCATAGGAAAGTCTCAACAAAATACCTCCTTTGGCCACTCAGAAAAGACAGGGTCAAAACACAAAGCAATAAAATAAGAACGTGTGTGTGTGTGTGTGTGTGTGTGTGTGTCTGAATGTACTCAAATAAGGAGTCAGGGCCTACAGACAGGCCTGGTATTCATTATCACCTCAGGTCATTTGCTATCAATTTGAGGAGAGATGCAGTGAGTGAGAACCCAGGAGAAAAACCACGGTAGAGAGCCCATCCAGCCCCTCCCTGGCCCAGATTCTATCTCCACCTCACAAAAAACTTTCCGGGCTTCGGTCTCATAGAAAAGTCCCACGATGATTCGAGCATCTTGACGCTATAAAAGAGGGACAGAAACAGAGCTCCTGAGGGATGCTAAAAGCGCCTGAGGGATTAAGCCAGTGCTTTCTAAGCGTTGATTTCACAGCTCCAAGCACTTAGTGCAAAGAATGCTCAGTGAATGGGCAGTGGATAAATGTCAGCTGGAAGACAGAACTAAACCTTCCCAGGAGACTGAGCTGCCTCACAGAATTAACAACTGCCTCTTCCAGGTTCTCTTCTCCAGCCAGCCACCACCCACACTAACCCCACGGCAGGCTGAGCCCACCACCCCTGCTCTCCCACCTTCAGGTTTTTAACGGGCACCGCTGGATCTGAGAAGAAACTCTGTCGGAAAGTAATCTCGATCCCGGCCTCTTTCACTCGCTCCTCCAGGTCATCCAGTGTCTTAGGTGGGGATAAGAAAGATCAAGAGTGAAGCAGAGCTTGCAGGCAAGAACCGACCGAATACTCACAGCAAAGGATCTGAACCTTATTCCAAGAGCCCCTGAACCCCATGAAGAGAGGATGAAAGAAAGTGCCCCCATTCTTAGGAGGCAGTTTCTGGGATGTAACGATGAGACCCTCCTCGGAATCTGTGTCCAAGGATACTGCCCCATCTACCCCATTCTGGACACTGAGAAGAAAACAAAGGAAGCAGAAAAAAGCAGGGCAGGGTCTGGATTACACAGAATGGTGCCAACTCAAGAGGCAAGTGGGCAGACAGTCAAAAGGATCACAGAAAAATGGACTGAGTCACTGAGGAAAAGTGGGAAGGGAAAATTAAAGGGCCACTGAAAATAATGAAGACTCAAAGGATAGAAACAAAGAGAAGAATCAGGCTACTTTCTCCAGTGTGGAGCCTGGCCATTTCCTCTCTGCCTCTGCAAACCTCCCTGTCCTTCCTCAAACTGTCTGTAAGCATCTTTCCTGTCAACTAGCAAACCCACCACACACGTGTCATTTGTCTCTCTTATCTACCCCCACTCTTTCATCCTCTTCTTTCCCACTCCATCCAGTAGCTCCACACTCAGCCGCCAATCACCCTCCACCCCTGAAGGCACTGGAACCCACTACTTCCCTAAGACCCTACTTTTTACTCCCTCTTGTTTCATCTTGTAATTAAACCTACTTTCATAGAACAGAATCCTATGTGTCTGGGAAACAACAAATCAAAACAGTGGAGAGGATTCCAAAAATCCGATTCGCGTGTTCCCAGGCTACAGAAAGAACAAGCACTTCGCCCACTTGGAATGTGTTCTCTTTTGATAAACCATCAAGTCCTCCCCCCAAGACCAGATGCCCCTGGGACCTCATGTCCCACCCCCTATCTGGACTCACTGAGGTGAAGACCTCCGTGGTCTGCTGGATGGTGGCAATCTTTTTCCAGCCCCACTTTTCGAAGAGTTTCACCCGAGTGGGATTGTGGAGTGTAGCCGATGGATGTGTCCGGAAGAATGTTGGAAACCGCTGTCGGTTTGACAGGGCTGGTGAGCTGGAGCCATATGAGAGCTGAGGCAGAAGAATGGCAGTGTCTTTAGGTACTCCTTGGCCCTGATTTCTCCCTCCCAACTCTCCAAACCTCCCCACCTTTGTCCTGGGAAAAGTGATTTTCGAGATCGAGCAAGCAAGCGTGCCTGCGCGCACACACACATCTGTGGATCCCCATAGCCCTTCATGCAATTCTACCAGAAAGCCAAACAACTCAGGCCCTCAGTAGGCTGAGTCCTGGCAGAGATATCCCTCTCCCTAGTGTTCGTTTGTTCTCTCTCTCTCTCTCTCTCTCTCTCTCTCTCTCTCTCTCTCACCTAACCTCCACAGCTCTACTTAAACCGAGCCCAAAAGGAAGTGACCCCCTGCCTTGCATACCACAATAAGGTTCCACATCCGGGCAGCCTCAGCAACAAGTGTGGAGACAGAACTGCAGCCGGGCATGAGGATGATCTTGATGGGGTCATTGTAGAGTAGTTCGTACAAGTACTTGGTGGCTTGCCCTGGGTCACACTGAGGGAGGAAGGAGGAAATGAGGGCTGGCTCCCAAGACCCCCACCTCACATACACACACATCTTGAATTGCCTACTGTCTTGGACAACCTAGTGCCTGCCCTTCCTTAATTGCCCACTTCCAGCACCACATTCTTCTTCCTGAATCCCTTCCTGTCAAGTTTCTTCTGGTTTCACCTCTTCCCTTAAACTCCCTTCTCCTGTCTTCCATCTGGCACCTTGACCCTACTCACAACTGCATGTTCTTCCGTCCATATTAACACATACTCTACTGTCCTCCACTTCTGCTTATTCTCAATTAACCCTAAGCCCACTCTCTTCATTCAACTCTGCACACACACACACCCATCCCATGTTTATAGGGTCTGAAACATCTGCCCAGAAAAATCTGCAGGAATACAAAGACATTCTCTCCAGATTCCCAGACAGCTCCCTCAATAAAATTTTCACCTTCAATTTCAGAGAACAATATCAGTAGGGTGTCTGCTCAGCACCCTATCTTTTCCCACTGGGCCCTGACATTTGACAAGTCCATTAGAGAAAAAGGGGAGGGGGGAGTGCAGAAGAATCTAAAATGAGGGAGATCCAGATAAATAAATAGAGTGGAATTCTCCACAAGCCAGATGATATGAGAGGTGCCTGCGAGAGAGGAAACAGGAGAGCTTAGAGAGGGAAAGAATAGTAGGAAATAAAATTGGGGGAGGAAGGGCCAGCTGTGGGTCCCCCACTGTCTGTTCCCCTCCTGCTGAAGCATGACATTTCAGAAGCTGCTGGAGCCCCCAAAAGAAGCGGAGAAGAAATGACAGCCAGTGGGGAGTCAGAGCAGAGGGAACAGAGACTGGAGGCACAAGGGACTGGAGAGAGCGAACTTGGTGGAGGGGGTTAGAAAGAAAATAAAGAAGGTATCTGGAGTCTGCTTGCTCCCCACTGAGGCCTGACATTTGAGACACTGTGGGAAGTTGGAGACAAGAAGCCCAGGGAGGCAGGGGGAGATGGCAAATCTGAGCACCCAAAAGAACATACTCTGAACACTGCTGCCTGCTCCGTTCTCCCCCTGTCAAGGGCAGGGCTCACCTGTAAGTTTGGAACATGCCTCCTACTTAGCATCTTTACAATTTTTTTTTAACCATTAGTGGGTCCTTCCTGACTAAGAACAGATGCTGACCTCAGTTTCCCCTAAGTCCTGAAAGTGTCCCTTCACTGTTTGAAGAAAAGATTTCACAGGAACAATGAGGATAACCAGCAATTTACAGTTACATAAAACAGGGCCTGTGGGGCCTAATGTGTGTATCATCTCTGCTTCGTTTCTTTTCTATCTTTTCTTACAAAAACCACACACACAACCATTCACCCCCAACCCATGAAGTTCCTCTCTTAACACTGGCCAACGATGGAGACGCTGCACCACACCCTCTCCTTCATGTCTACCTTCTAGCGCCCCCCCCCATCTGCTCCCCAACACTTCTAGGGAATCTCTTGTCATGGGGGAAAAATTTGAACTCAAGACAGGCCTCCCCTGACTTCCTATAGTGTTCCGTCTCTGGTCTTTTCCCATCTTCCTCTCACAGACAATGACCTATGTTGCTCTCTAACCAGATCAAGACCCTCTCTCTTCTTCCTTCCTCCCTACCCTCACGTCTAATTATTTCTTTCTTGTGCTCTGCCTCTCTTCCCACAGGCATCCTGGAGTAAGTTGCATGCACCCATCTCCTTAGGCAGGATTTCTGTGGATGAAAACGAAGATACTACTTGGAATTCCTTCCTGACTAAGAAGTGCAAACTAATATTTTAAACAAATCGTGTGTTTGATCAGTGATGTTTGGGACCCACAGAGAAGGCAAAAATCCAAGAGAATTTAAGTTTCTTTTTTTTTTCTCCAAGCCCCTTCCCCTAGCATTCTGGCAGCGGGCTCATTTCTGCCCCCTTTGGAGGCACGTGCCTATTTTTAGTGCATACCAATGTTCCACACACCCCAAGAATAAAATGGCCAAATCTCCCACCTGTACAGTTTTCCTAACCTCAAATCTTTGGAGCCACAAGTCAGAAAGGACCCAAACTTCTGTCAGTTCCCACTTAGGGAGAGACTTGGTAAAGAAATCTTATCATAGACCATCCTCTAACCCCAAAATTTCTTCACCACAATGAACCTTCTCCTCTTCCCAAAACTACATCCACTAGGCCATAATAAAACCAAACACTAAAATCAGGACCCCTTCCCCCCCAAGTTCCACGGGAGACTCAGGGTTTTGACTGTCCCAACCCCCCTCCCTACCCCCTCCCTGATCTTCTTGCACACTGACTGTCCATCCCCAATGCTGTTTTAGGGGTTCCTTACGGACCCCAATACGCTCTTCCAGTGCTTCAGCCCACCCCTTAACCATTATTAGTCGTTCCCAGAGCTGTAGGCCACATTCTCACAGGAATCCCCCAAAAGGTAGAGATGAAGAGTCAGGCAGCCTTACCTTGCTATTTGTTTTGATAGATAAAGTAGAACCCTCTTGTCTCTCTAAATCCTCCCCCTTCTTTCCATATTCCTTTCAGCCCCAACCTACGCCAAGATTTACCTTGTTACCATGGCAAATGTAAACCCCTGAGCCAGCTACCCACCTCTGATGTTCCTTCCAGCCCCCAACCCTGGCCAGGGATAGCTTACTCCAGAGGATCAGCACCTAAGACCCCCACCACTTCTGTGATTCTCCTACTGCCTGCAAGAGGGTCGGCCTTCAGAGCCACTGAGACATCCCAAAGCTCCTGCACCTCCTGTGCGTCTCAAACCAGTCACCCTCCGGAGGGGTCTGCTTCGCAATCCCAAAGAGGATTCACAGCCCTCGTTTCCACCACCCCAGCCACTCTGTCCCTCACCCCGACTACCTTGCTGTCGTGGTGGATAAGCTTGAGCTCGTAGTCCGGCAGGATGTCTCTGCGGCTGTTAACGTCCTCCAGCGCCATCTCCACCGCGGGCTGGCAGGCCTGGCCCCCCGGCCAGCCCCCGCTCATGGGAAACAGCGCCCCGATGTATACTGCACGCCGTTCTGAGGAGGGGTGCGGGGGGACCCTCGGGTGAGGCCGCGGGAGATGAGGGGAGTGAGAGGCCCACACCGGAGCCACCCCAGCCGCCATCACCAGCAGAAGAGGCAGCGGCCACCCCACCGGGGTACAGGGTCCCCCCGGGCCCATGGCGAGGAGGGGCGGGGGCGGCCTCCTTGGGATGGGGGCAGCTCAGGGGGGACACTTCTTCTGGGGAAGGCTTCTGGGAGGGCGTCGGGGAGGCGCCTCCATCCCGGGTCTCATTGGGGAGGAGGGGCTAGAGCCCGGGGAAGGCAGGGACGTGGGCTTTCTAGGGCCAGGAGACGCTCGCTCCCGCCACCGCGGACTCTCCTCGCCGACTGACCGACCGACAGAAGGGAGGAGGGAGAAAAGGAGCTAGGAGAGGGGCCTTGACGTCACGGGCTGGGGGCGGGGATAGGAGCCAGTGCCGAGGCCCGGAGGGGAGGGGAGAAGAGAGAGAGCGCGCAAGGAAGGGAGGGGTCTCCGCCTAAGGAGACTGGAGAGGAGGATGGGGGGGTTGGAATGCGAGAGGATAAGCACAAAGCAAAGATGGGAAGCGAGGGTGGGTAGGGTAGGAGGGGCCGGTGACAGTTCTGAAAGGGGAATATGGGGAGATGGACTAAGGGTGGGAAGAGCGAGAACGATGGGCAAGGCTTTGCAGAAAGATACGGGTTGAGAACGGGAGAACGGTATGGAGAAGTGCAACTTAGGTTAAGGATAGTGCGGTGGAGGGAAGGCTTGAAGAAGGGTATTGAGAGAAAGGGTCTACAAAGAATGCGAGAATCGCATGGGTGGGACCGGTGAACAGGGTCGACGGAACCCCGCCGGTAAAACCTAGGTAGGGGGTGGCAGGAATAGGTCCCCGAGGTCTGAAGGAACCCCGCGGAGAGATCTGAGATCCTCCGGCGCGCGGCTGCCCCCTACCGGGCTTCGCACTTGGAAGCTGAGTCCGAGAGGAGCGCGACCCGGAGGAACGTGGCCAAGCAGGGGAGTGGGAGGGAGCGCGACCCGCGGAAAACCGCGATTTGTCGGCAAGAAACAGGTAGGAGAGGAGGGCCGAGCCTCAAACTAGAATGGGTGGAGGGGAATGAGTAACAGGACACCCACAACCTACGCAAAGAAATCCTTCTAGTGGAGGGTGAAGAGTGAGGGGATGGGGGCAGCAGTGCACGCGGGAAGGGTTTCTGATCTCACCTGAGTGTGGCGTTCGATTCACTGGCAGCAGGAAAGACGGGGATCAGAGAAGAGTTACCAGGGGCGCCCAGCTTCCCAGGCCTGATCCCCAGCCCCCTCCCACACCTGTTCATGCGGAGCGGAGACTGCGTTGAGGGAAGGGTGCCTGGGGATAAGAGCAAGGCGGGGCTAGGGGTCAGGACTCGTGTTTTCTTCTATTCAAAGGACAACAGATTTTGTGCCAGGAAGTAGAGGGGGTGGGAGTGCAGCTGAGTTTTGTAGAGCTTGACTATTATACACATGTATAAATCTATGATCTCTATAAGAAAACAAATTACAAAACAATTGGTTTTAAACGAGTACTTTAAATACCTTAATTTAGTAAGTTCTCCAAAAGTTGGTTAGCATACGCACACAGTCTTAAGAGCTCAAAATGAGGACTTAGTCAAAATGAAGAACCCTGAAGCTTACTTAATTCATTCCAGGAGAGAAGAATATATATATACAACAAGAGTTTGGGTGCCCAGAAAAGGGAGACATTTGCAGAAAAGACAGCAGAGAGGCAGGCAAGGGGGTGGCAAACACAAAAGCAATTATTCCCTCAAGGAATGATCAAGGTTGTAAAAAGAATACACAAGACTCATAGTCTTCTTCCATGTTCCCTTGAATTATCACTGTTCTGGACATTCTGCCCCAGTTTTTTTTTTTTTTTTTTTTTTTTTTTTTTTTTTTTTTTTTTTTCCATGTTTCCAATCCCAGATCTCACCGACTTTTTCTAAAGGTAATGTATGATTTAATTCTGAATATTTACAGCAATTCCATTATAGAGTGAAGAGCAAAGGATCAATTAATTCTAGAAGAGTGATACAGAGGATGTTCTAAGTCTACAGAGAGGGGGTAGTTTTTTCCAGCGGGGGGGGGGGCGAGCAGTTTTTTAACTTTAAGAAGCTGAGGGAGCGGGGCTGAGATTAATGAAGAAAACAAAAGGTCTAAGATTTGAAATCAGGAAGAACACACTAAAGGGAAGGAGGGTGGGGGGAAGCCCAACAGAAAGGATTGTGGAACCAAGTCTGAGGCAGGTGGGTGGTGTAAAGACGGGCTTCACCTGCATCTTCCCAAATTCCTCCCCGACATTCTTCATAGCAACCATCCTTTCCCTCTACCCACTCCCACCCCACTCCCATTCTAGGGCAAGCACCCTCATCAGCTACAGGCAGGCAGCTTTTCCCCTCACCCTGGCAGTGGGGCTTGGGGGTGCTCCACTGGCCCTGACTACAGATGCTCCGGGAGCTGCCCACCAGATGGAAGTCGGGGTCACATCGGAAATCCACCCGGGCTCCATCCAGAGCTGGGAGGTCCCCACCCGTCAGGAAAACCTTCCCATTTTCCAGGGTCAAATAAGACTTGGAGCAGATTCGGACTGTGGAGAGACAGGAAAATAAGAAGAAAGGCAAGTTGTAAAGATCCTTCCCCTAAGGAGTACAGAGAATTAGGTTTGGGTCTGGGTTCACAAGCATGCGCTCTATGGGAAATCAGGTGTGCAATGTCCATGCCTCCCTACCTCCCCGTTCTCCCCAGCCCCCCAGTATCCACATTCCTATCAGGAAAAAAAATAGCATTTCTATTGTATGAACCCAAGATGGAGCTATAAGCACACAAAACAGATACTGCTCACAGCACAGTAAAGCGGGTAGTTCTCTGCCTTTGAAATGTGTAGATGTATGTAAATCTGGATGCATGATTAGGCTTGCTTTTCTTATGGCTGGTCTGTACTACTACTAAATTGGCTTATATGGTCACTGAGTTGGAGACAAAGGGTGTCAGAAAATGCAATGAAATCGTTTTATGACTTAAAAAAAATAATCTCTCACTAATGAACCTCAAAGAATAACTCAGATTAAAAAAAAATCAAAGTTATTTCTTCCAATGATCGGCATCCTAATGAAGACGAGGAAGTGAATGGCTGCTTAGCTTGCTTCCTCCCACTAGCTGCTCACAGCAACACCCTCCTCCTACATAGTACTCATTCATCAAACGTATTTGTGAATTTGGTTCCACTGGATTTAAATTGCTGACTTGCAAAACAACTAAGGTTGGTCTGCAACTGGGAAAGGAAATGCCTGAAGGAAGGGGGCAGGGGTGGTGGGTGGCTTCCCAGGCTACTCACCACAGCGGCTGGGTGTGTCCATATCCGTCCAGGAGCCGTTGGCCAGGCACTTGCGCACCTTGGGCCCCACCACCTCGCGCTCCCCTCGGCACACATATTCAATCTCATAGTCCACAGGCAGGAAGTTGATGGCCTTCACCTGGTCGCGAGTCAAGCCACGGTACCTGATGCCACCTTCCCAGGGCGGATGTATAATCTGGCAACCTAAGAGGGAATGGGGGAGGCACAGGGGAACCGTCGGAGCGGGAAGGCAGCGCCGCAGTGGAAGGGGGAAGAGCAGGGCGTGGTCAATGGTGGGTCTGGGGGACAGAAAAGGACGGGCACACGGGGCACACGACTGGAAGGTGGGAGTGGGAACAGTTAAGAACCCCAAGCTGCAGAACCCAGAATCGTGGGTTAGGGCTAAAGCTGATGCTTACATCACCTTTCCACCGATTGAGACGTATAACGGAGAAAAATAGCTAAGAAGAAATCCTAAGGGCTATCATGTTCGATGGTTAAAATGAGGGACAGGGCTGAAGGAGAATACTGGTGAGGACCACACAATCCCATTGAACGAGGACCACACAAGCCCATCAAAGCAACAAGGTGGACCACGGAAGGGGGGCGCTATAGTATTGTGGGGCCCGGAAAGGGGGGTGGGGCTGAGAAGATAATTCGGGGTCACAGAAAAACGGTGTAGTGTAGCAACGTGAGATAGAGGAAATGGGTGCTGGTGGTGATGCGGAGTGACAGAAAGGAGGTCAGGAGTAGTGAAGTGGCTGCGGACCAGGATGCCCGGGGGTGGGGGTGAGGGAAGGTCCTGACGCGAGGGTGCTGAGAAAAGGAGACGTGCAGGGAAAGGAGCTGTGGGGTGGAAGAGGTCCGGGGCGCCGGAGATGGGTGCACCTTCCGAGGTGACGTTGGGGGTCTGCGCCCCGCCAGCGCCCAGGGGGCGGAGGAAGAGAGGCACCAGCAGCAGCAGCAGCATCTAAGGAAAAGGCAGCCATGAGGGCACGGAGGAGCCCGCCGGCAGCGGCCTGGGCCAGCCGACGGACAGGTCTCGCTCCCGGCCTCACGGGCTCCGACCGCGCGGTTCGGGACGCGGAGGGCGCCCCGCGGAGGAGGCGGGGGCGGAGCCGCACGGGCTAGGGGAGAGGAGGAGAGAGCGCCTGTCCCCACCCTCCTCCGGCCTCCCTTGGCCCCCCACCCTCCCGGGACTCCACCTCTCTCCACCTCCTCTCAGCAGCCCCTGTGGCTAGCGCTAGCCCAGCTTACCCACGCTCCAGGGTCCCGCTACCCCATCACTCGCCGCTCGCACCCGAAACCCAGTACCCCCGGCCCTGCCCTGCGTCCACCCGCCTCCTCACTAAGCCCTGGTCGTGGGGCCCCGCTCTTACCTCGGCGGCCGGTCCCGCTCCGCGGCTCTCCCCGGGCCTCATGGGCCCAGGCCCGGCCGCGGGTCCCCGTTCTCCCTCCCGGTCCTCCAGCTTCCCCTCCCTCTGTTCTCCTTCCACAGGAATCCAGGCTCTAGCCCGGCCGGGGTCTCTCCCCTTCTCGATCGCTACCGCAAACCCCACCCCCGTCTCTCCTTCCCCGGGGCGACAGCGGCCGCGAGAGCACGGTGCCGGGAGGGAAGGAGGCGGCGCCGGGGACCGGGGAAGCTCTCGGGCGGAGGGAGGAAGGAGGGTGCAGGGGAAGACAGGGCGGGGGGGAAGGGAGGGGGAGACCAGAGAGGGCGCCTCCCACAACCCGAGCCCCAGGAGCCGCCCCGGATCCTGGCCCCTCCCTAGACCGCCCACGGCGCGGGAGGGCGTAGAGGTAGGATGGAGGGGGCTATCAAGCACGCAGGCAGGGACTGAGAGCTGCTGAGAGACCTGCAGCCTAGACTGATGGGGGGGCGGGGGAGGGGAGCGTCTGGGGGGTGGGGATGTTATGCGACCCAAGCCTAAAGCAAAGGAGCTGGCACAGAGACAGGAGCCTGGATGAAGGTGGAAAAAGGATGTTTGTACAAAGGGAAGGAAGACAGATCTGGACCTGGCGAAAGAAGGAAAGAAGATGCCATATGCCTGGAGAATAGACCTTGAAAGGGAGAAGCAAGGGTCAGAAAGGCAGCCGAGGGTGGAGGAGGCGCCAGGAGAAAATGGGAGAGCTGGAACTGGGAGCCCAGGGTGGCTCGTTGGTCCAGCAGTAGGCTACTTGCCAGCTTATGGCTGGGGGGGGGGGGGGCGGGGGGGGCGGGGCGGGGCGGGGAAAGAGCATCAAGAAGAGATACTGAGGTAGATGGAGAAAGGAGGGAACGTAAAGAAAGAGAACCTCTACGTGAGCTGGAGCCTGTATTATCCACCAGACCAAATACCTGCAGTTCTTGACTAAGGGTAAACTGGAGGCCCTGGCAGAGAGGTCTGACAGCCAAGGCTGTCATTGTGATTGTCCTTAATAATGATGATGGACGGAAAGATGAAAAGGGGGTGGGGCACTCCTTTGCTGGCTAGTTCTTCCAGAGAGGTGGGTGGAAACCAGATATTGTGAGACCCAGGAGAACTGAGGTTCTCAACCTTCAATTCTGTTAGAACAAGTATTTGTAATGATTCCTAAACCGCGAACTAATAATCATAGATTACATCACTTCCCTACGCACATGACTTTTAGAGCATAATATTTCCCCATCTATAAGGAGGAGCATAGCAATTTGCTATAACATAAACAGTATTTTAGTGTGAGTGCTGTTTCCCTCGAAGCAGGCAAATGCTCACACTTCTCCATAGAGTCACAGAAATGGAAGTTCTACCAACACGCACTGATACAGGTGCACAGCCAGTGACTCAACTACCTCCGTTCCGGCATGTTGCCATCAATGTAGTGACTTCAGGAAATGTTGAGCAACTCTTGGTAGCAAAGTCAAGCTTCCCTAAACTCACGCAGAACTGTAATTGCATTCCTAGAAAGTTCACTGCATATTCAGACCATCAAAAAAAAAAAAAAACTATTAAGTTCTAGGCTCAGATAATTAAACACAAGTTTTTACCTACATGAATGTCCTAGGGGACTTCTGAAAATCTAGATAAAGAGAGAACTCTAGCAGGAGGACAGCTTTTACACAGGCTCTGGCCATAAGTACACCCCCTCTCACAGCGCTAAATACAAAAAAGAAACCCCACAAACTTTTAAATGTTGCCTGGAAAGAGCCTGAGAATCACTGGACTAAACAGTGAACAAACGAGTGTAGGAAGGATTTCTAACGACTAGACATGACAGCCACCCTCCTCTGAGTGGCCTGCTCTCTCAATAAGGCCAACTGAAGTTATTGATACCAGCAAGGGAAGTTTCCTAGATAGTCAAAAAGAAGAGCTATCTGACTCTGTCTAAAGGCCAGTACTTCTAGCCAAGTGATACCCTGTGATCCTGGCAAAGCTGAGTTCACAAACCCCTCTCCAAACCCAGTAGGACCCTGCTACAATGGAACATCTGGGCAAGCATGTTCTCTGGGATCACAAACTACTCTCAACATCCTTGTGTAAGCACTCTGATTTGCTCACCTCTAGAACATTCTGCAACTGCCATTTTCTCCTTTCAGACCTTTTCACTCTCCGGTATAATTTCCAGAGTTCCTTGTCCATGTTCCTCAGGACACCTGTTCAGATTCTTCCTCAAACCACAAAGTGTAAGCTCTTTCTTCCCATAGATAATGAATTTAACAGGAGATATGATGTTGGGGATTAACGTAGGGATGAAAGTAGGGCATCAAGCCCTCCACTTCCTTCTTTTCCTTCTACAAAATAAATAAATAAATAAATAAATAAATAAATAATAAAAACATGTAAAAGCTTCTCCTGGAAAGGTTCTTGGGCACAATCTTATTCTTCACAGGTGTGCCATTGCAATGCTACCTTCTCTGTGCAGTTTTTGTTTGTTTGTTCTGTTCTATTTTGTTACCATTTTCCATGGAAATGGAGGAGTTTCTACTCAGATTCCCTACGGAATGGCCAGCCTTCTTATTCACCTTGTTTCCCGTATTCTCCTTCTGATGCTTTCCCCCATTCTTTCTCTTCCACCCCAGAGGGCACAAAGCTTAATTATCAGAAGCCATGAAAACACAAGAACTGGGGCTGGAGAGATAAAACAGCAGTTAAGAGCACTGACTGCTCTTCCAGAGGTCCTGAGTTCAATTCCCAGCAACCACATGGTGGCTCACAACCATCTGTAATGAGATCCGATGCTCTCTTCTGATATATCTGAAGAGAGCAACAATGTACTCATATAAATAAAATAAATATTTAAAAAAAGAAAGAAAGAAAACACAAGAACCAAAGTAACCCAAGTTGTTGATGATCCATAAAATTGTGGGTTCTGAAGGGAAATGGCATCTAATGCTCACACCACCACATGAAGTAAAGGGATGTTCATGCTCTTATTTCCAACTAAACTGCTTTGGAGAAAGTGAGACGCAAAGCAAGGATAGCAGAGCTAGAAGTCAGCAGAGCCCGTATTTGAACTCCAGCTCCTTACTCTGCATCCAAATTAATTTTCTTTTTTAGACAGTCTCACCATGATAGTTTGTATATGCTTGGCCCAGGGAGTGGCACTATTTGGAGGTGTGGCCTTGTTGAAGTAGGTGTGTCACTGTAGGTGTGGGCCTCAATACCCTTGTCTTAGCTGCCTAAAAGTCAGTCTTCCACTAGCAGCCTTCAGATGAAGATATAGAACTCTCAGCTCTGCTTACACCATGCCTGCCTAGATGCTGCCATGCTCCCACCTTGATGATAATGGACTGAACCTCTGAACCTGTAAGCTGGCCCCAATTAAATGTTGTCCTTTATAAGACTTGCCTTGGTCATGGTGTCTATTCACAGCAGTAAAACTCTTACTAAGACACTTACCGTGAAGTCTTGGCCGGTTGGAACTTGAAGCCTAAAACAGGACAGCCTTTCACTTGCGGCGATCTTCCAGTCTCCGTCTCTTGAAGGCTGGAGTTATAGTTGCATAGCATTATGTCTAGCCTATCTTCAGATTCTTCACATTTCATTTCAAGGTTTAGTTTTGCCAAGCACCATAGTACATGCAAACCCTAGCACTTGGAGGAAGAGGCTGGAGGACAACCAGTTCAAAGCCAGTCTGTGTTATATAGAGTTTGAGGCCAAACTGAACTACAAAAATAAATAAATAAATAAATAGGTTAGAATTTAGTCTTTTGTTTTGGGTTTGTTTGTCTGTGCGGTTGTGTTCTTATTGATTTGTTTGAAGTATTGATTTTTGTTTTAGAGGGAGGGTCTTAAGTATGCAGCCCAGGCTAGTCTCAAACTCTCAAATTTAATGAGTATCCAAGGATAACTTTAAACTCCTAATCCTTCTGGCTCTGCCTCCTAAGTGTTGAGATTATAGGCATGTACCACCAACATGGAAACTCTGGCTTGGACTTGATGTACTTCTTTCTTCCAAAGCTCACTCCCCACAGAATACTCCTTCATAGACTAGAATGCAGCTCTGTTCTGTTTTTATGCCTGACGAGGGGTGGAAAGCATGTGAAGAACAAGTTGAAAGACTTGTCTTCGGGGAGTTTTCTGTTTCATATAAATTGTGTTACTTAGAAATATGTATAGAATAAGACTTCAAAATTAAGATATTGATCTCATTTAGACTCTGGGCATCACTTTCCCTCTATGTTTGTATTAAACTAAACACTTGCAGAGAGGTGTGTGTTGACTAGTGCCTGTAATCTCAGCACTTTTGGGAAGCTTGAGGCCAACCTGGGCTATATCATGAGTTCTGGGTCAGGCTGGACTTTAGTGTGAAACTCTCTCTCTCTCTCGCTCTCTCTCTCTCTCTCTCTCTCTCTCTTGCTCTCTCTCTCTCTCTTGCTCTCTCTCTCTCTCTCTCTCTCTCTCTCTCTCTTGCGCTCTCTCTCTCTCTCTCTCTCTCTCTCTCTCTCTCTCTCTTCCCACCACACACCTCAGAAAATCCCAGAAATGTATTATTGACATATCTGGAAGCTGGAAGTATAAGCTTAAGTTTCATTGATCCTTAAAGATGACACCATCCTAGATACATCCCTACAGTGTGCTTACAGAAGAGACACCCACACTCCTCTTCCTACTCTCTGCCCCCACCTCATGCTGAGGAATCCAGCCCCAGCCCTTGTATGTACTAGGCAAATTCTTCTCTCACTGAGCCAAATCCCCAGTCCAAGAGGGCTTTCTCTATAAAAATACTAATCACCTTCCTAAATTCCCTGTAGCACCAGGAAATGTTAGCAATCCCCCGTTAGGCAGGGGCTGGGCCTATAACCTTGCAGTGCAGGTTTGTTGGGAGAATAACCTGGAGATGCTGATCTTGTTGAGATATAACCTGGAAACTGGAGCTAGGCTCAGGTTTTGTTGTGGGGTAACTTGGAAACTAATATTAGGTACCGCCTGTTCATTTGTCTGAGTTCAAACTTAGGTCAGGTTCCCTAAAATGGAGTCTGAACTTAACAGATTTGGCCTCTCCGGCCCACCTCTGAATATTATCACACTGTGTGCATTGGGTCTCAGCATATGAACTGGAGGACCAAGCAGGGTATACACACATTGAGACCGCAGCAATGTGTGTTCTTAAAACTTCAGGGCCTTGCTTCTTTACTCCAGCCTAGGGCATAGGAAGACTGGTTACTGCTATTGTACCTTTGCAACTATACACACTTACACACGTAGGCCTAGCCTAGAATTCACAAAACTTCAGTGAAATAAGAAAATGACACTGTGAAACTCTTTCTCTAGCTCACATCTCCCTGTCTCGGGGACACTCAGAGCCAAAAACCAGGTTACCAAGTTGGCAATGTGAATTGACTCTATAAATAATGTCTCCACGAGTAAGTGCTTATGTAATAAGTGAGTGAGCATGGTGTAATTAAGTGTTAGAGTAACCAAAGCAATAATAAATCAGGAAAGCTTATCTTTACAGTATGGATGAGTATAGGATAACTGACCTAGACCAGGCTCACCTCTTACCAATACAAATTTAGTGAGCATTTAAATTATCAGACTTTTAAATATTTCAAAATAAACTAAGAAACACACACACAGAGAGACAAAGAGAAAGAGAGAATATGATTAAAATGTAAATAAAAATCCACATTAGACTAATAATACAGTACTCAGAGTAAAAAGGTAAGAAAGAAAGAAAAAAAAAATGTCGGGCAGTGGTGGCACATGCCTTTAATCCCAGCACGTGGGAGGCAGAGGCAAATGGATTTCTGAGTTCAAGGCCAGCCTGGTGTTCAAAGTGAGTTGCAGGACAGCCAGGGCTACACACAGAAACCCTGTCTTAAAAAACAAAACAACAACAACAACAAATTATGTTGTTCTTTACTATTTTCTTTCTTTTTCTTTTTTTAAGTGTAGCAGGTATACACCGTTTATAACAGAGTAAAGTGGGGCATCCTCAGCAAAAGAGACTAGATAACATCCCAAAGGACCACTCTACACTCTTGTGGGACGATGAGAATGTACCTGGCTAAAGAGACCAGTCAACTTCAGTCTCTAACTGGAATACTGAGGTTCCTGTTATCTGTTACTACCAATAACAATGAACAGAGATAAGAGCTTTAAGCTATGCTTTATCCAGAGAGCAGGCACTATGAGAAAAGTGAAGACTGACACCCTAAAGTCTTGTCTTAGCACTCCTCTCCAGCTAGCAGACTTGATAGACAATGAGAACAAAGACAAGCCAATCATCCCAAAGTTTAGTCTGGTACCTGTGGTCAGGTGGTTGTCTCTGAAATTCATACCCTCTCCCCTCATAAGCAGTAAGGTTTGCATATTCCCCAGGCTACAGAGGCTATGAATTGTGCTCTCATAACATAGAATATAGAAATGCTTTCTCTGTCCCCTATTACATTTTTCTATTAGAAGCTTATGGTATGATGGGGAAATCTTTATTCAAGGGGACTAGAGAGAGGCTTGGTGATTAAGAGAGTCTGTGAGGATCTGAGTTTGGTTCCCAGCACCCATGTCAGGCATGTGGCTCACAACTGACTGTAACGCCAGCTCCTGGGAATCTAAGGTTGTTTTCTGGCCTCCAAGGACACCTGCACACACATGCACATAAGTATACACAGACATAGAATCATATACATAATTAAAAATAAATTACTGAGGTATGGTGGCACACACCTTTAATCCCAACATACCTTGAGCAAAGGTAAGTTTATCTCAGTGAGTTCAAAGCCTTCCTGGTCTACATAGTAAGTTCCAGGCCAACCAAGGCTACATTGTGAAACTCTGTCTTTAAAAAAAAAATTAAAAATAAATATGTATATACAAATTTGAAGCCCATAACATGCACAATTATATTTCTGGATTAAATGTAAGATTCACTTTGGGTGGAATAAATAGTCAGGAAAGAGCTTCATACCCAGTTTTGCCACAGAATAAATGCAAGTCTGGTTAGATTTTGCCACCAAATTAGTGAGATATAAAACTTTGGTTTTGAAACTATTGGCAAGTTTGGAATTGCAGAAACTGATGTGTGAAACTAAGCTTATATATATATGAGAAGTTATTTGCCAGTGGATATTTTAGGAGTCAAATCAAGAAAGCTGAGGCAAGAGACTAACAAGTCTATTCATGGAAACACCATAAAGCTTCCAGCAAGTATCCCACTCAGGCCTTGCCTGTGAATTTAACCAAGTGTGCACCAATGAGCCTATCACAGCAGAGCAGACACCAGACCCAGAGAATCATATAAGCAAGCCACTGGGATCCCAGCAAAGGGGAAAACCAGGAACAGGTGTGCTGCTAGCTCTGTTTTAGCATTTGAGAGTAAACAAACACCTGTTGGGTTTACTCTTCCCTGCCTGTCTTTCCAAATCGTCACTCTGGAACAACAGTGTGACTCACACACACCTTCAGATGCTTTCAGTATTTGCTACACTTGAATTTGTGCAGAAACAGAATACCTTAATGGTGCACAATTTACATTATGTTCTCTTCTAATTTGTTCTTAGTCTGTCTCTCTCTCTCTCTCTCTCTCTCTCTCTCTCTCTCTCTCTCGTGTGTGTTCTCTCGAGTGTGTATGTGTGTGTGTGTGTGTTTCCGTGTGTCTGTGTGTGTATCTCTGTGTGTGTGTCTGCACACACACTCGAGTGTTACTGGAAACAGAACCCAGGGCCTTGTACATGTAGCCATGGACTCTGGCAATGTGCCGTTCCCCAATCCCTTCTATTCTAGTCTTTTTGTTTTTTTGTAATAACTTCTCCACAGGTCAGATGAGAAAACTGGAGTTTAAATTTTTTAAATAGAGCCAGGCAGTGGTGGAGCACATCTTTAATCCCAGCACTTGGGAGGCAGAGGCAGGTGGATTTCTGAGTTCAAGGCCAGCCTGGTCTACAGCCAGGGCTACACAGAGAAAACCTGTCTCGAAAAACAAACAAACAAACAAACAAAAAAATTTAAATAGGGCCTGTGAGGTAAAGTCACCTGTCACTATGCCTGAAAACCTGAGATTGATATCCGGGAGGCACATGTTTGAAGTAGAGAAGCAAACCAGCAAGTTGTCCTCTGATCTCCACATTCTTTTACACACACACACACACACACACACACACACACACGCACATGCACACGCACACACGATAAATATGTGAGCTAATTAATTAATTAATTCTGTTAGGGAGATTGACTGCAGAAGGTGTTTGTGGAAGCCACTCCAATGTATGTCTATCCCCAGTTGGGGGAAACTTTTTGACATAGATACTACTATTTTCATTCTATTAATAAAAAACTCAAACTTATGTGACATGGGAAGATGAAAACACTGACTCCAGAGACCCTGCTTGTGAGGTGCAGCTGTGGGAAGCATTGTCTAGCTCGTAGTTTGTCTTCCTGAAACATCTCTTGTGTTTCTGTAGTGCTGTTGTAGATAAATCCACTAGGGTCATTGTTACCTGGATAACAGTTCTTCTGGGAATAGATTCATCTTTCCATGGAGCTGCCATCAGTGTGACTGGGCTCTAGACAGAGTCCTTCTCCAGCAAATTCTTCTGCTGTTTGCCATGTCATGTTTTTATCAATCTCTTTGCTAATTTGCATCATTTATTGATGCTATCTAGGATGCTGTCATGCCAGGTACATTACTTCCTGCCCAGCTGCTCTTATCTTTAGGAAACTGAAGTTTCTTCCCAGCACTAGAAGTGGCAGAATTTCTGGGTCTTGAAGACATTGTATGATCTCTGGTACATACACAAGTTCTATTCCACATACCGGTACTAATAATTGTGGCCCAAGTCAGATCACTAGTATAGTGAGACATCTCCTACCAAGAAGAGAACCAAATCAATTCTCCTCCTCCTCCTGTTCTTGTCCCTGCTCTCCTCCTCCCACCCCCTCTTCTCCTTCAATTCTTTTCTCTTCCTTTTTTTGTTTTGGTTTTGAGGGTCTAATGTGGCCCAGGCTGGTCTCCAACTGAAGATCTTCCTTCCTCAGACTCCTGTGTACCAGGATTATAGGTGTGTACCACTGTGCCTGGTTATTATCACTCTGCTTGTTCTCTGAAAATGTCCATCCAAGGATCATGATTCTTGAGTTTATCCCAAAGCTCCTGCTCCAGAATCAGGTACATGGGTAGTGAATCTTCACTTGTGCCAGGGTCCAACTTTTATTCTCTATGGATAAGTTACTGCCATATGTGACGGTTTGCATATGCTTGTCCTAGCATATGCAGGTTAGAAGGTGTGGCCTTGTTGGAGTGTGTCACTGTGGGGGTGGGCTTGGAGACCTTCCTCCTAGCTGTCTGAGGCTGCCCAGATGGTTCCTGGCTTCCTTCGGATGAAGATGTAGAACTCTCAGTTCCTCCTGCACCATGCCTGCCTGGATGCTACCATGTTCCTGCCTTGATGATACTGGACTGAACCTCTAAACCTGTAAGCCAGCCCCAATTAAATGTTGTCTTTTATAAGACTCACCTTGGTCATGATGTCTGTTCACAGCAGTAAAACCCTAACTAAGACATCATAGGTTAAGGGCTTGCCAGAAAAGAGGGAGGCCTTGACTGATGGCCCTAGAACAGTTGTCTCCCAAAAATGGTAGGACAAGTGTACCACACAAGTGTTCCTCAATCCTATCTTGCCATTTTTATAAAGGAGTTAGGAATGGTGGTGTTCCTAACTCTAGAAGTCTATGACTCGATAGCACAAAGTCAGAAATGGTTAATATGTGAGGTGAAAAGGTGAGCTAGCCATACTGCTGCTCTTACAGAGGACTAGAGTTGTTTCTCAGCGATGGTGCCGGGCAGCTCAACCCCCTTCCCATAATTCCAACTCCCTGGGATCGAACACAGGCTTCTAGCATTGCATACAAGTGCATAAACCCCATACATATATTCATGTCTTCATACAAATTTTTGATCATATTGTTTCTTCTCCCCCCACTCTTCCTTTCATTTTCTTCTCTCTCTCTCTCTCTCTCTCTCTCTCTCTCTCTCTCTCTCTCTCTCTTTCTCTCTCTCTCTCTCTCTCCATAAAAAAATCAGTAATCAGTAAGGTACAAATAACAAAAACAAAACAAAAGGTGCACCAAAAAATGGAGTCTGTTTTGTGTTTGCCAACGACTTCTGAGCACAAGGCTGCCCTGGAGTTTGATTGATCTACTCCATTAAAGAAAATAGGCTTTCCCTTTCTCAACATCAATTCTCAGATATCTCTTGCAAATGGCAATCATCATGTCAGAAAGCAGATAAGCATAACACTGGAACAGTAGCTGAAGAGAGCCTGCAGTCCCAGACAAAGAAAGAGGCAGACCAGGCCTGAGGTGGGCTTTTGAAACCCCAAAGCCCACCCCAGTGACAAGCTTTTGGCAACAAGGTCACACCTAATCTACACCACACTTTTCCACTAACTGATGACTAAGCATTTAAATACATGAGCCTGTGAGGGCTATTCTTATTCAAGCTAACACAGTTACTCCCATTACATTTGTGCCAGGATTTCACTAGTCTGTTTTGCAGACAGGTTGTCATTGTAGAGCATAAGGTTTATTACTGGGTGGTACCAATGAATACTTTTCTCTCCCAGTAGCAAGCAGAGTACCTTCTAGCACCATGGATGCTAATCAGTAGGAGTGAAACTTCTAGTTGGGCACCAGCAGAATTTCTTCATGTTCAACAATGTAAGTAGGTTGTGTCTTCAGCAACATGCCTTGCTACCAGGTTATGGAATCAATAGGGCAATAACCTGTGATGTTTTGTCAGTGTGTATGGGACCCCACTGGCCAACAACCAGAAAAGATGTAACCTGACCCTGACACTTGCAGTTCCATTTGCTGACACATACACATAATTTCAAAAAAATTTAAATCAAGTGTTGACAATAATGTAATAAACTGAATCTTCAAACATAGTTAACATGAGTATATATTGGTAAAACTGTTTTGAGGAAAGAATGTCAAATCATGTGATAGAGAACATCTTAAGCCCTCTTTCCTGTGTCTCAACTCAAGCACTCACAGTGGATATGGAAGAGATATATACATATCTACATATTTGAGAAGAATATCAGCCCGGTGACCAAAGGTCTGCGGCCCTAACCTTGTAAAAACAATAATCATCTGACTTATGGTCTTTTTACAATCCCTATTTCTTCATCTGTGACATTAGAAAAATATGGCTTATCTGCCGTTATATATACTATTGTGAGAAACATATTAACAGAAAGAATGTTCTAAGGCTGAAAAAAAATCTGACACGTATCAGTGATCAATACTTCCTCTGTTGAGTGGCATACAGATATGATTTACCATCATTAGGTAGCCCTAATACCTCATTAAGTATGAACTTTGTGCAACTTTAGTGAGTGAATTGGCTGTATCATGGTTCACTCTCTCTTTTGAAGTTTCCAGCATCCATGTATCTTTTCTGTGCTCTTGTACAACTGATAACAAGTGTGTGTGTGTGTGTGTGTGTGTGTGTGTGTGTGTGTGTGTGTGTGTGTGTGTGTGTGTAAGACAAAGTCTTACTATATAGATTAGACTAGTCACAAACTTTATGTAACTCTTTTGCCTCAGCCACCAGGATGCTAGAATTACAAGTGTATGCCATCATGCACAGCTCAGTTACTTGATTAGTCCATTAGATGGCATGAGTTACATGGCAACACAAAATCTTTAGAAAGGGACCAAGTCTGAAGAGCAAATGCTCTTTTCAGTCTTGTTTGTTGTATGACATTTTTTTTTCGAAAATTATCATTATAAAGTTCATATGTTGGCTGTGAAAATATATCAAAAACACTAAATGAAATAAAAAATAAATTTCTCATTTCTGGTAAGCCTCAAGACAGCTTCTGGCTCTGGTTTGAATATAATAGTATATAGGTATAAACTCTTAGTTAAATCCAGTTTAGCCATTTAGCACAGTTCTGTACTGGAAGCTGGGCATGATGACAAAAACAATCCCAACACTTGAAAAATAAAGGCAGAAGAACAGTTTATAGTGAGCTTTAGCTATACATTGAGTTCAAAGCTGCTTAGGGTGCATTAGACCCTTCAGAGATGTCGTGGTAGGGTGGTACTGAGCTATTTGATGTGCCTATTCTGTTCAGAACATTACTACAAGGATAACAAAATCTCTGTGACCACATCGACCCTATTTCTTACCGATATCCTCATTCAGCTCCGGAATTAAGGTTCCAGACTGTTTATATTTTGCTGGTTCTTACAAAGTCCCCCTCCCCAGCCTCTGGTTCCCCTAGTCAGATGACTAGACTGTCTGCGGTTTTTGTAGTCTAAGTCCACAACTAAGTCAACAGTGTCATGAGTTATATTAAGAATCTCACTATTGCACATTAGATAACTGGAATCTTAGCTTGTCCAGGGAATAGTAACTGGGACTGTGTCTGTTTCTGTCATCCTCATCTCCTAAACTGTAGTTACCACACATGAATGTATTTCTGTCCAAATTGGGCAGGCTGGTGTCCGGGTCTTGCTAAGAGCTCTACTGCCTAGAACATGGAATCTAGCCTGATGGCAAAGTCAAGTAAGATCATCAAGGACGGTGATGACTCCTCTTCAGTGAGGTAGGTACTGGCAACAATATGCCCAGGGAAGTGTTTCTAGACCTGGAACCTAAAATTTTGCACTGGCACTTTGTAGGCTTGTAGATTTTTTTTTTCAAAACCAACTTTACTTAGGTCTCTTAAACAATTCAACCTCTCTTCTAACCCACCAACGAGAAATAGGGGGGAAAGAAGGTTTAATAGGAAAAGGCTACTGTAGACCTGTTTAGAAGTAGTTCCTTGGGGAGTTTCCACTCTTTGTTTTCAGGATACTGTTATTGAACAGTCCAGTTCAATAACAAACACCAAACATGAATTAGTAGAGGTGTCAAGATCCAGTAGAAACAGCAAGATTCCACCGAATTGGCACAAGTCAGTGGAAGACACCAGAATCAGCTGGAATACCACAAGAAGTTCTTTGGCACATTTCTCTCTGCAAAGTGAAGACCAGCAAAGACCAGTGAAGCATTAAATGGCATAGCAATGCAAGGGCATCCTCTCACTGTCTGTGGGGTTCCATTTACATTCTTTCTAAACATCATGAACCCTCTCAAGCGTCTGTTTTCAGCAAAACATCATATGCCCTCTCACAAAACAGCTTCCAGAAAAACATCACATTACACAACTGAGTTGTTAAAGAAACCAGAAATTTCCACTTCAGTACTTACTATCAGCTCTTCCACCCTGAGCGGCTGCCAATAACTATGTTCATGGCTACTACATCAGTGGCAAAGAGATCAGTAACTTTATCTTGCACTGAATTCACAAGTAGGCTGACCAACACATAAGTCTTTGTGACTTGTTGGTTTTCCACAGCTTTGGTGGAGGAAATGTCTCAGAGTTCACCTCCCTACTGATGGAGTGGCCCTCTGTGGATTGTGGAAAGAAGTCCAATGTGGGGAAATTCTGCTAATTAAGGTCAAAGTCTACCATTAACTGGATAGCTTTCTGAGGCTCAGCGCATAATGGGGGACTCCCTTCATTAGTAGGACTTCTCCACTGACCTTGTCTGGGGAATTCAAAACCCCCTCACATATCCCCTCCTCCCCCAGGAATGTCACACAGCCTCAGATTACAGGATCAATTTCCTTTTCCTGATAAAACCAGTTCAGCTAGCACCTGAGATTCCTGAAATGTTTGTTTCCTCCCTCATGCTAATGAGGCATTTCAGTGCCCTCAGCCCTTAGCCAATAACTTTTGCCCATCCTGGATGTCCCTATCCCCGGTCCCCCAAAACTTTATAAGCCTGGAGTCACCCTAAGTAAAGTCGATCTGCCTCCTGATAGCTCATCTGGGTATAGTCACTCACTGTATGTTCTCGAAGAGCTTTTGATCCCCGACACTCATCTCTGCTCTCATTGCCCTCCTGGGACCATATTGGCTGATGATCCAAGAGATGGGGAGGCCCACAGCCCAAGCTGACACTCCAGTACCCAGACACCAGGTTTCCACCACTTTTGTTGAACCCTGCAATTACTCTTTGTTTGTTTTGTTTTGTTTTGTTTTGTTTTTCAAGACAGGGTTTCTCTGTGTAGTCCTGGCTGTCCTGGAACTCACTCTGTAGACCAGGCTGGCCTCGAACTCAGAAATCCACCTGCCTCTGCCTCCCAAGTGCCGGGATTAAAGGCGTGCGACACCACTGCCCAGGGAGCCCTGCAATTTCATCCTCATGATTCATACACCTTTGGGCAACTCTGATTAGGCCTTTATGGTAGACAAGAAGGCTACCATCTATGACATCTGTCATTGAAACCTTGACATTGAATGTCCAACCTATATTAACTTTATCCACCTTGTTAGCCAGATTGTGCCTTCTATCACTGCTCCCCAGTCTGATCTACACAACAAGTTCCAGGACACCTGGAGGTACATAATAGAGAGACTCTATCTCAAAAGGAAAAAAGAAAAAGAGGAGGAGGAGGTAGGGAGTGGGAGCAGCCAAAATACTCTATGCACATGCATAAAATTCCTGAATAAATAAAAATAGTGAAAATTTGCTTACATAGACGGTTTTCTCTCCTCTAATATGACTTTTCCTTGGGTACAACTGTAACTCAATATGCCTGCTTTATTTAGTAACTTAATAATGCCAGCTATTCAGAACACTGCTGAGAACCAAGGACAAATGGAAATTATACCACTCTACTTAGTCAAGACGGCTGTCATGTAATTTATTCAGCAAGAGATATTGAACTGGGAATGGCAGCATAGAATGGGAATCCCTGCACTTGTCCTAAAGCAGGGTTTGAAAGGCCAGCATTGGTTGTAAGGAAGACAAGGTCTTTAAAATTCATGGGTAGGAGTTTCTCAAATGTGGGAACATAGGCTGGGTTGCCAGAGCAGAACATAACAGATGGTCAAAACAAAGTAAATCACAAAAGCATAACAAGGTAGTCATGGGTGGTTACAATGTAAGAGTCCAAGAGTCTCTGAAAGAAGACCCCAGAATAGTATGCAAGGACAAGAAGCATTGATTCTGCAGAAACAGCCAACATTCGGGGGTCAACCATCTAAGCAAAATGGTGTCTCTGGGGAAGCTTGTGGCCCCTTTGAAAGCCAGTTAGGGTTTTTTCCAGTTGTGGTTGGATTACCTTCATCAGGATTGTTTGAGTTTATGGTAGGAGATATTTGTACACTTCTGATTGGTTCATACCTTGAGAGAGGGTGTGTGTGTGTCTTATAGGGACTTTTTGTATCTGTTTTAAGCCCCTCACAGGAGGTCTAGTCAATTGCTGATTGGCTGTCCTTTTTCTGTGGTTTTTCGGAGAAGCCTAGGCTGTCCTGGAAAATTGAAGCTTAAGGTCTAACAAGGCTGCCTGTTCTAAAATGGAGTGAGTTAGGTTCTCTCAATATAAACAACTTCTTGAAACAAATCGGTGATCATTCCTAGAACAGGATCTACAGAACCATTTGTAGTTAAGGTTACAGGTGGAGCATAGCCCGGACCTTGAGAAACAGGGATTTAATCATAAAGAGGAATGAACCTAGTTTGTCTTTATTATAAGATAGCTTTTAAGCTGGTTCTTTAGTAGTTCTCATTTTATAAATACAGAATTGGGGTTTCTTTAGCCCATGTGCAGGATTAGGGTCTCAGACAATCTTCAGTCAGTTAGACTTAGAATCCGCATTTGAGAATTTCACTTCGGACAAAGACGAAGAAACAAATTCCCTCATATTGGAATAAAAATTCAAATAGCTCAAGGAATTCCAGGCTACATACTTAAGCCGTTATATAGTTTTCTCTACTGGGAAAATGGAGTGGGATGGGCTATAATTAAAAGGCAGAGTGCCAGCCTATTCAGTTAGATTCTGGATCGAACCTTAGAAAAGAAAACAAAGGGGAGAGACTGTAAAATTCCAAGATGGCCTGCAACGTGACAGCTGCTCAGTTGGGGAAAACCGCCTGCGCACACTCGTCGCTGTCGTCATTGCCACCGTGGTGATTGACAGCCCGCCGCGAGGCGAGGCCTCCCTCTCCGGGTCTCGAAGGCTGCGGGGTCCACACCATATCGACAAGAAACAAAAGGGACACTGGAGGAAAAGCAGGTGACCAGAAGCAGCGAGTCTGAAACGAAAGGGTTAGCTAGTTTTTTCTTGAGGGGACCGGGTATCACAGCAACGCTGGCAGACGCTAGAGGCCCACGCCCCCAAAGTCTCCTGGTCCTGGCGACTAATTCCGCGTGATCAGGCGATGGACGTCACTGTTGCTGGGCAGAATAAGAGCCTCTTCTGTCCCCTCCCAGCAAGGGCCTGCTGCAAAGGTATCACAGGAATGCAGATATGGAGAGGAGAGAGGAAAGTTACTGAAAGAAAACGGTCTGTGCTGGCTTTCCGATCCAGAATGGGAAGCCCCTTCCTGCAGTCTTTCCCCACGGTGACAACAGCTTCAATAAACTTTGCCCCCCACCTCCCCGAGACAGGGTTTTTCTGTGTATCCCTGGCTTTGCAGACCAGACAGAAGAAATTATTTACACCGTGAGAAAGGCATAATAAAACGTGCCTTCGAGTTCTCATACTCAGCTGTCCCGGATGCTTCAGCGGCCCCTGCCCCCACCTACCGAACAGCTAAATGCTTCTTCCACAGGATAGCCCTTGCTTGGTTTTGATTAAAACCAGCACTTCTCTTGCCCATTTAGAATGGAAGCAAGCAAATGCTTGGCTTTTCTGACTCACTAAGCTACATAATTTTCTTTTCAAAATTTCAAAAAAAAATGCGGAAAATTTTTATGATAATAATAATTCCAATAATAAAAGTCACCTAAAAAGTTTCTTTTTAAAAATTTGTTTAGTTTTGCTTGGGATTTTCTTGTTGTTTAGGCCCAATCTGTACTTTGTATCCAAGCATCCTCCTGCCTTTACCACCAAGTACGGACATTATAGCATGTACCACCTTGCCTGCCCCGCGGAGAGAATTTTAAATTTAACATTTTAATCTTTAGTAGATGTGGTGGTTTGAATAAGAATGACCCCCATAGACTCATAGATTTGAATACTTGGTCCTTAGGAAGTAATGTTAATTGACAAGGATTGAGAGATGTGACCTTGTTGGAGTAAATGTGGCCTTGTTCAAGGAAGTATGTCACTGACGTGGGCTTTGGGATTTCAAATGCTAAAGGCCAAGCCTAGAGAGGGTCTCACTCTCGCCCCCTGCCTGTGGATCCAGATGTAGAACTCTCAGCTACCATAATTTGCCTGTGTGCTGCCAAGCTACCGCCAGGCTGACAATAGACTAAACCTCTGAACCTGTAAGGCCGAGATTAAACGCTTTCTTTTATAGAAGTTACCGAGGTCATGGCGTCTCTTCACTGCAATAGAACACGGGCTGAGACAGTAGAACATAACTGATTTTTCCCCCTGATTTTCTACACTGCATTTTTTAAAAACACAAGAAAGTGAAAGTGCAGCCACTTCCACTGCAGCAAGTGCACTAACTCCACACGGCAGCTGCTCTTCGCTTAGAGCCATTAAACCCACTGTATATCCCCTATGTTTAGAAAGAAAATTGAAACAAACTAGTAAAAGGAAAGTAGGTTAAAGTTTAGTCAAAGTACATTTATGGTCACCTTAAAATTTATGAAAAGCCATAGTGTAAAGGGTCCATGGTTCCCCAAAGAATGATACCCAAGACTCAAATAGTATGTAAATGCAAAGAGTGTTTTATTCTGTGGAAGTCCAGTGTGCTGGGGTCTCCCATTACTGGAATAGAGAGACAACCAAGTGAGCTCGCAGACCTGATTTAAAGCACATTAAGGGAATTCCGGGGTAGGTGACCTCTATCTTAATCTGTTGGGTCTATTTCTATGGAACTTCCAGAACCATTAAGAAGGGTGGAAATTGTTGCTGGGGAAGTCTGGAAACTGCTGCTAACCCATTGTCCTTGCCTCAGGCTAGGTGGTGGGGCAGCCTCTGATAACAGGACAATTTCTGATAACTGCCAGAAGCCTGGGTTGTTTTTTGTTTTGTTTTTTCCTAGTAACCTACTTGCCTGGGCATGCCTGGACTTAGGCCTAGTCTCTTGGTTTTTTTGTTTTTGTTTGTTTGTTTGTTTGTTTGGTTTGGTTTGGTTTTTTTTTTTGTTGTTGTTGTTGTTGTTTTGTTTTGTTTTGTTTTGTTTTGTTTTGTTTTTCGAGACAGGGTTTCTCTGTGTAGCCCTGGCTGTCCTGGAACTCACTCTGTTGACCAGGCTGGCCTCAAACTCAGAAATCTGCCTGCCTCTGCCTCTGCCTCCCAAGTGCTGGGATTAAAGGCAAGGCGTGCGCCACTACCGCCCGGCTAGGCCTAGTCTCTTAAACTGCCAGTTTGAAGCCTGTTGGAATGCTCAAGTCTTTTGTGTCTTTTATTTGGAGGTCAGCTTCAAGACCCTCCATTCTTGCTAACTGTGAAGTGGAAAAAGATGACACTCTGACCTGCCAGACATGGTGGGGTATCTCTGTAATCTCAGCATTTGGGAAGCAAAGGCAGTAAGAGCAGGAGACCAAGGTTATTCTCAGCTATATAATGAGTTTCAGGATAGCCTGGACTATTTGACACTCTAAAAACATAACAACAACATCAACAAAAAGTCACAATTTGCTAACTAAAGTGAAGTGTAGGATTGGAGAGCCAATGCTTTCTGCCACGTGCCTGTTTCTCAATCACTCATTTGGTAGGAACTGCATCAGGCTGGTTCATGTCAGCAAAACTATTTCTCCAGCAGACCTATGAGGCTTCTCCCTAAATGGGGATAGCCTGGACCTTTAATCTATCAGTCATTGAATCCCAGTGGACTCTTCAGATTCATTCAAGTACACCACTATGATACAGGAAGAGTAAACTTCATAGGTATGCAGTCAGGGCAGTTGTTCAGGGTTTCATTGCTAGGTAGCTGTTAGCAGATTGAAGATATTAGAACTGGGCCCCTCCTTCATAATCAACTTCTTACATAGAACCAAGGACTAGGAACTTCAGGACTCTAATTATTTGTCAGAGGATTGCTATCTGAACCATTTTTGTCCCTGGGAGGAGATTGGACATTCTACCCTGCCCAGGAGATCATTAATGGATATCTCTCTTACCCTGCTTCTGGGAGCCCTGAACACTTTAAGATTATTTTATTTTATTAATTAAGCATAACAATACCATTGTTTTAAATAGTTATTAGTTTAAATTAACTAGATACATTTTTCTGTTTCAGCCTGGCATATTATTTTTTTAATGGAAGCAACCTAAATATTGTGGAATGCCTAATTAGATGAATATGAAAAGTTTGTACAATGAGATACTGTATGTTTGTATAAAATAACAAGGATGTTATTTGAGTCCTGATAAGGAAATATCAATGAGATGAAGAAGAAGAAGAAGAAGAAGAAGAAGAAGAAGAATAAGAAAGAGGAGGAGGAGGAGGAAGAGGAGGAGAAAGAGGAAGAAAGAAAGAAAGAAAGAAAGAAAGAAAGAAAAGAAGGAAAGATGCAAATTAAAATGACTTTGAGATTTATCTTACCCCAGTCAGAATGGCTATCATCCAGACCAAAAACAGCAATAAATGCTGTCTCAGATATAAGAAAGAAGTAACAATCTAACCCAATTCTATGTTTAAAAAAATAAAAGTGCCACGCCTGGCATAATGGCCTAGGCCTATAACCCTAGTACTTGGAAGACTAAGGAGAATCCTGGCTTACAAGCAAGGTGGGATCCTGTTTCAAAAAGTCATATTTTCATTACAGATATCATTTTCAGCTGTGAACAACGCCAAGGTGAGGCATGCTTCTGCACGCTGGATCTGTTCCTGAAGCTCGTGTTGACTGACAATTGCTGCTTCTCTTTCTTATTAATGCTGTCTCTCTGGGCACAAATGACAGTTAGTTCCTAATGTCTCCCTTGTGACTTTCTCAATATAATCTTTGGTAGCTGGGCATAATGGCTCACACCTGAAATCTCAGCACTATAAAGGCAGAGACAAGAGGATCCCTGAAAAGTTGAGGCCAGCCTGTGCTACAGAATGAGTTCCAGGTCAGCCTGTGCTGAGTAAGACCTAGTCTCAAAACCAAACGAACAGACACCAAATTTCAACAACAAAAAATCACATGCATCCTTTGGTGGCAAAAAAGAAGAGTCTGGGCATGGAAGTGGAGACTTTTAATCCCAGCATTCAAGACACAGAGGCAGGTGGATCTCTGTGAGTTCAAATCCAGCCTGGTCTACATGACAAGTTCCAGGACAGCCAGCCATAGGGGTAGGGAAAGAAGAAGAGGAGACTAGGTTAGGGTACAATGATTACAGGTGGTCTTATCATCTAGTAGTCAGGATTTAAAGACAGGAGGGTCCATAGTTAAAGGTTGTCCTGTGCTATATTAGTTTGTGACCAGGATGGTATACACAAGACTGTTACACACAAACAGAAAATAGAGGCTGGGCAACGGTGGCGCACACCTTTAATCCCAGCACTTGGGAGGCAGAGGCAAGCAGATCTCTGAGTTCAAGGCCAGCCTGGTCTACAGAGTGAGTTCCAGGACAGCCAGGGCTACACAGAAAAACCCTGTCTTGAAAAACCAAACAACAACGAAAACAAAAGAAAAGAAAGGAAAAAGGAAAGGAAAGAAAAGAGACACAACAAGTCAAGGCTGAATGCTTTTTATTTTTTAATCATTCTCCCCTAGATAATTTTTGGTGGCAACAAGAATTAAACAAGCCTTATAGACTTTACAAACAAGTCTCTCTGATTATCACTAACCAGCCACTACATGCCCTTCCCAAGACTGGATCCATGGAAGGGAAAGAGAAATGCTCAGTACCAGGCAGCCACCGCTCCAGTGCTGTGAGGAGTTGGGCTGGGAAGCAAACCCTGGTCATCAATGGATCTGTAGTCCTTTTGTACAAATATCTGGCAAGGGTGACATGGGGCCATTCCTCGGGACACAGCTGTGGTAATGCTTACATGGAGGCTGGGCTTGGGCAGTAGTGCCCTCCCAGATTCTCCTTTCAGGCTTCTCGGAGTAAGGGACATGCAGCCAGAGGGCCTCAGCTTAGCCTGACCCTGCTGCTAGGGACTCTGTCCCCAGTAACCATAAAGATGGCCTGTTTGTGGAACTTTTCTCTGCCCAGCTGCTTCCTCTCCCTGCTTCTCCTCCTCCAGTTGTCATGCAGCTATGCAGGTAAGCATGCTTATATTCCAGCCCTGCAGAGACCTAAGAGCAGAAAGGGAGTAGCCTCGGCTAACCTCTTTTAATCATCCTCACATGGCTATACAAATTTCCTGTCTACACTTGGATCTGCTGGCATGGTTTCTCTCCTTAGAGACCTTCCTGACTTCTCGGGGAGTAAATTCCAAACCTTTTCCCATATGTATGGAGCTGGGAATCAATCTCAGGGCCTGGTGCGAGTTAAGTTCATGTTTTACTTCTAAGCTCTATCTGTAGCCCTAGTTTTTTGTTTGTTTGTTTGTTTCTTTCTTTCTTTCTTTCTTTTCATTTTTTCAAAAGAGGACACTAACTTCTTGGAGTTACTGTCAGAGTTAAGTGAGAGAACATTTTGTACTTTGCACATTAAGGCAATGCCTGTTTGTAGTAAATCTCAATAAATGTTTGTTGTGGGTCAGTGAGATGGCTCAGTGGGCAAACGTGCTTGCCTCTAAGCCTGAATGCTAAAATGAAACAGCACTAATAAAGTAAATATTAAAAAAAAAAAAAAAAAAAAAAAAAAAAAAAAAAAAAAACAACCAAGTTGAGTTAAAGTATCATATTGTGTTTGAGAACTTGCTCTGCAGAATAAGGCAGCAATACATTTTTATACAGGAACCTGTTCTCAAACTAAGAGAAGAAATAAAGAAACATTAGACAGATTTCCACCTCAGGGAGCCATGTGATTGATGAACCCCTAGCCCAGGCACCTTCTGTGGGCATCCTGGTACAAGGAAGAGTTCAGTTTTCTTGCCAGTAGCTGATTCTCACTGGGGGGATGTTCAGAGGAGGTTCCAGAGATAGCATGAGGCTGAGGGTATAAATAAAAAAAAAAGAGACTTAATAAATAGTGGTTAGAGAGATGGCTTTATAGTAAAGAGTATTACCTCTCTTACAGAGACTGGAGTTTGGTTACCAGCACCCATATTCATGGGGTGGCTCACAACAACCTAGAGCACTGGGAAGCACTTAGAAGTAGTAGGCCACAAGACAAGGAGGAGGCAGGCATCTGAGCTGAAGAGTCAGAGATGAACATAGCTGGTAGAAAAGTGGAAGCCATTGTCCAGATGATTTCATGGTAGAGCATTCTGTCCTAAGACATTCAGAACATATCTTTTACTTAGGACTGCTTACTTTGTATTAGTTTAAAGTAAACTGAGAGAGAGAGAGAGAGAGAGAGAGAGAGAGAGAGAGAGAGAGAGAGAGAGAGAGCATGCCTTATTGAGGCTCATGAATTCCACTTAAAATTCCTAAACCATGCATGGTGGTGAGCCCTTAAGCCCTTATAAACATAGCATTTGTGGGGTGGAAGCAGAAGGACCAGAAATTCAAGTCATTCTCAGCTGCATGAAAGATTAAGTCCTGCTGGAGCTTTAAGTGACATATCTTAAAAATGGGGAGAGGCACTGAAGAGATGACTCAGCAGTTAAGTATGCTGGCTGCTCTTGCAGAGGATCCGAGCTCCAGGGGACCTCACTGCCTCTTATGGATTCCAAGAGTAGCTGCATAACAGTGACATATGTTCACCCACGCTGACACAGACAAAACCTTTACAAGAAAAGTCGATTGTCCTAAACCAAGCATGGTGGCACATGCTCATAATTCCAGCACTTAAAAGGGTGAGACAGGAGGATTGGTGTGAATTCAAGGCCAGCCTGAGCTACAGAGCAAGACCCTGTCTCAAAATTAATAAATAGGGGCTAAAGAGATGGTTCTGTGGTAAAGAGTATGTACTTCTTTTACAAAAGGCTGGAGTTTGGTTACCAGCACCCACATCTATAGGGTGACTCACAACAACTTATAACTACAGATCCAGGGGGGACAAATGCCTCTGGCCTCTGAAGACACGTGCACTCACATGTGTACCGATGTAGACAATTTACAGACACACACACACACTTTAAAATAAAACAAATCACTGGGTGTGGTGGTACACAGCTTTGATCCTAGCACTTGGGAGGCAAAGGCAGGCAGATCTCTGTGAGTTTCAGGCCAGCCAAGGCTACATAGTGGGATCCTGTCTCAAAAATAAATAAAATAAAAATTAAAAATCATGTTTTCTTCCTCTTACTCTTTTTGAAGCAGCTTTCCTATAATGAATGAATTTGTCACATCTGACGCTTGTTTTTTGTTGCCCCCCCTCCCCCTTCGGTGTCTTGGACAGGACAGTTCAGAGTGATAGGACCAGGGCATCCCATCCGGGCTTTAGTTGGGGATGAAGCAGAACTGCCATGCCGCATATCTCCTGGGAAGAATGCCACGGGCATGGAGGTGGGGTGGTACCGTTCTCCCTTTTCAAGAGTGGTTCATCTCTATCGAAATGGCAAGGACCAAGACGCAGAGCAAGCACCTGAATATCGGGGACGCACAGAGCTTCTGAAAGAGACTATTGGTGAGGGAAAGGTTACCCTCAGGATCCAGAATGTGAGGTTCTCAGATGAAGGAGGCTTCACCTGCTTCTTCAGAGACCACTCTTACCAAGAAGAGGCAGCAATGGAGTTGAAAGTAGAAGGTGAGTACTCCAAGTTCATACGCAGTATGACCCGTGGGTAGTTGACTTCCCTTCATCCTTCAATCATTCAGCAGAGATAAGGTCTTTCTAACCAAACACATCACTTTTGAGATTAATTCCAAAGAAACAGACACATCAGTAAACAAGGATGCCTATGCTGTGGCTGTTGGTTATTTTGTTATTTGAATCAGGAAAGAAACTGGAATCAGAGTCCATTTTCATGTCTAAGATTGTGAGGTTAGTAAAACATTGTATCCAAGCTAGACAAATGCTTTTGCACTTCAGTTTTTGTTTTTAAATGATGGCTTTTTGCCGGGCAGTGGTGGCTCCCAGCACTTGGGAGGCAGAGGCAGGCGGATTTCTGAGTCCAAGGCCAGCCTGGTCTACAGAGTGAGTTCCAGGCCAGCCAGGGCTACACAGAGAAACCCTGTCTCGAAAAACAAAACAAAAACAAAAACAAACAAGCAAACAAAAAAGATGGCTTTTCAACATATAGCCCTGGCTGGCCTGGAACTCATTATATAGACCAGGTAAGCTGGTCTTCCTGTCTCTGCCTCCTAAGAGCTGGGAGCTGGGATTAAAGACACGTGCTGCCACAACTAGCTTTATATCTTTATATATATATTTTGGGCAATCCTCCAGCCTCAGACTCTGAAGTGCTGGAACTAAAAACATGAGTCACCATGCTCAGCTTAAAATGATTGCTTCAGAAACATACCAGATAGCTTGGGTGCTTCCCATGAGAGCTTGTTGAATAACATAAGCAAGCCATAGAATATAGGGAACAAAAAACATATTCTTGTATTTGAGTGTGTAGTTACATGTATATGTATATACTCAATATGTATATATGCATATATGTATGTGGGTTATAGGGCAGGTACATAATTTGTGTGTGTGTGTGTGTGTGTGTGTGTGTGTGTGTGTGTGTGTGTGTGTGTGTAATACTTGGCAAGGATAATTCAGTTGGTAGAGTTCTTACCTAGAATGAAAATAACCACAGGTTCAGTTTCCAGCACTGCATAAACTGATCTTAGAACCTGAAGCCTGTAACCGCAGCACTTAGAAGTTAAAGTCAAGAGGATGAGAGGTCAGACACTAACCTAGAATGTAAGAGAATGTTTCAAACAGACCAAAATAAAACCAAGAGGCTGCAGAAATGGCTCAGTGCTTAAGAACTTTTGCTGCTCTTGCAGAGGTACAGAGTTTGGTTCCAGGACCCACATAATTCCAGTTCTGGGGGATCTGATGCCTTCTCTGGCCTCCAAAGGCCAATACTCCCACACAAATACACACATAAATAAAAATTAAGCACACACACAGTGGTGGAAGAGACCTGCAGTTTCAGACACTGCTTTGTTTCTGTAACTTCATTTTCAGTATGCTTTGTGTGGTGGCTGATTTTGGAGTCGCTTATTATTATTTGTCCTGCCTCAGAGTGGTTAAAGCGTGGCTAGGAAAACAGACAGAAGGAGCGTTGAAAGCTAATTGCGATGTAATTGAAGAACAAAAGTGTTGTGAGTGCTGGGCCTCTGATCCTTTCCCTTCCTCCTCAGCACCTGCAGTGTGAGCATCAGACAATCCATCATTTCTGTATCTGAGGTGGGGGTGACTGTTGCCAGGCTGAGACCAGAAGATGCATTGTATGCCCAGTAACAAAGCACTATTTCTAGAGACAGCTTGCAGGGACATGAAAATAGCTGTGTGCCACAGAATGTTCTTCAGACAGCTGTTTTTTTTTCCCCCTGGGGGAATTTTTATTCTCTCTCTCTCTCTCTCTCTCTCTCTCTCTCTCACACACACACACACACACACACACGCACCAACCCTGGAAGGTCAAAACTTTAGCATACAGATTTTTTTCTTTTCCTGATCAGCAAATTCTCAGCTCATCTGCCAACTCCAGTATACTCACTGAGGCCCAACAAATTACAAGTAAGAAAGGCGGAGGGGGAGTGGGGCAGAACATGCATTAAAGACCAAAAACTATGCCTCAGGGAGAATGCTTTCCTTCGAGTTGGTTTCCACATTCCAAATCCCTCTAGTCAGCTTGCCAGAGAGAGAGAGAGAGAGAGAGAGAGAGAGAGAGAGAGAGAGAGAGAGAGAGAGAGAGAGAGGACAGAGACAGACAGAGACAGACAGAGACAGAGAGTGGTTGGAGTTTCTTTGAAAACACTGAATAAAATTTGGGGAGTTGTAGCTCAGGCCTGAATTCCTAGCATTTGGGAGGTAGAGGCTGGAGGACAAAGAGTTCAAGGACTGACTTGCCCCGTTTAAAACAAAACCAACAAACAAACAAAAAACAATGTCCATATTATCTCTTTAGAAATAAGCCCACTTTGCCAACATTTCCACTCTATGTTACCCTCCTTTTTTTATTGAGACAGGTCTTGCAGGCTGGCCTGTGAGTTGCAACAATCCTCCTGCCTTAGACTCCAGAATGCTGGGATTACGGATGCATAGCACCATACCTGGGTGTGTCAGTATTTTTAAAAACCTTGATGTTGGTTCCCTTATTCAACCCAACCTACTGCAGCACAGTCTCGGTAACAGGGTGTTGGGGAAGCCGTCTGGGTGATACGTACTTTCTGCCTTTCAGATCCCTTCTACTGGATCAACCCTGGTGTGCTGGCTCTCATTGCGTTTGTGCCAATGCTCCTCCTGCAGGTCTCTGTGGGCCTCGTATTCCTCTTCTTGCAGCACCGACTAAGAGGTATGGGGATAGGGTGGGTCTGTCAGGATTGTTTCCTGGTTCTTAGGGACAGTTAATCCTTAAGTCTTCTCAGTTCAGAACTATATAACAGGTTCTACTGAACGTTTTACCTTGCATCCCCCTGTGAAGTAATGGTGTCAGCCTCATTGCTGAGGAAGAAATTCAGTGTAGGGGTGGTTCGGTGACTTGCTCAGATGACATGTTACAGGCAGTAGAACTTTGCCCCACCCCCACCCCCGCCCCCCCATGGTCCTTAGCAGCTTCGTGAAAGTGGGTGAGTAGTGTCTTCAAAGTCCCTAAGGTCTAAAATATTAGGCATTTCAAAAAAATAAATCTTAAGGGCTAGAAAGATAGTTCCATGGCTAAGAGTAATTGCTCCTCTTCTAGAGGACCCAGAACCCATATCAGACAGCTTACAACCATCTGTAACTATGATATAACAACCATCTAGCTCCACAGAATCTAACATATCTGGCTTCCTCGGGCTCCTGCAGACATGTACATATACACGCACATATACATACATACACATACATATACATACATGTACATATACAGGCAGACACACACATCTACACACAATTAAAAATAAATCTTAAAAATTTTTTTAAACTTTCAAATTTATTTTTGTGTGTGCTTGTTTATATGTGCAGACATATGTATAGGTGCTGTAAGAGGCCAGAAGAGTGTCAGAGACCCTGGAACTGGAACTATAGGTGGTTGTAGGATGCTCTATGTGGGTACTGAGAACTGTACCCTGGGTTCTTAACCCTGAGCCATGTCTCTAGCCCCACTACTTCATGTTTTAATAAAGAGTCTGAAATGAAAGTCTTTGCCACATGAAATGTATTTAAAAAAACTGTCTCCCTTGTCTTTTTCATTCAACTATGGACATAAGTTAAACTGTAGAGGAAGTTGTTTTGTACCCAGAGCCTGTAGTCAGAGTCTCCTTGTGCCGTGTCCTTCACAGACCAAAGCACGAGTTCTTGCATTTCTACCTCCTTCTGCTGATAAAGTAGTATGGCAGCAAGGAGGGTTTGGGCCATGGAAAGGACACAAGTATCAGATCAACAATGGCCCTGCCTTGTACACAATAGGCAAATTCCACACTGTACTATGTCCCCAGCCCCACAGTGAGGGGTTTTTTGTTTGTTTGTTTGTTTGTTTTTTGTCACTTAGAATGTCTGGTTTCCTACTCCATGGCAAAGAAAAGGCTCTCCGTCATCGTGGCTGAGTAGAAGAGGAACACAGAGCTAGGCAGAACATCAACTATGAGAAAAATTCTTAGGTTTCTCCGAGTCTCCAAGTAGGGATAGCATTTTCCTCTTAAACTGTGGGGATCTTACAGAGGAAAGTGTCTAGGGTACATGCAAGCATAAAGTGGCTGCTCACTAAATGTATAGTTTTTCCTTCAGGTGGGATATGGGTTTATATTTACAAAAATGACAATCTTTTTGGCCATGTGAACTGAGCAAGGAGTAATGGAAGAAATAATAAAGCCTTATGATATAATGCTGAAGAGACAGCTCAGAGGCTAAAGGCCTGTACTGCTCCTACAGAGGACTCAAGTTCTATCCCTAGCACCTATCAGGCAACTCATAACCGCCCATAACTCATAACCATTAGGAGATCTGACAACCTTTTCTGGAGTGCAGGGGCAGACACACACACACACACACAGACACACACACTGAGACACAGATACAAATAAAATAAGAAAAACAAACCAACCATGTGATTTGAGCATTGCAGGTTCTTAAGGGACAGTCCTGAAGACTTTTGCATTCTCAAACACAAAAAGTTTTGGAGGTTCTAGTTGTGAACTGCTGCTACTTGTATACCTTTGACCAAAGAACAGTGGGCCCTGTTCTTCTGGAAGGCCATTCTCTCCAGCCAAGCAAGCAGTTTTGGGAGGGACACATATGGAGTTGTAAGAAGCCAGCTGGGATGACAGACACTGCAGCCAATCCCCATCATTTAATTCAGACAATACCCACAGAAAGAGTCTGACTTCTGGGTTTAAATTTAGAGCTCTTCTTACTCTCCTGAGATGCTCCTGGGCCATCAGAAAATTCCCCATACAAAGGTCCAAGGTGCTGGGTGTGGAAGGGTCCTCATACTGTCAGATCAGGAACTGAAAAAACTGCCTTTTTCTATTTTAGGAAAACTTCGTGCAGAAGTCGGTAAGTTCCAGGAACCCTCCTGCCCCAATTCCTCAACAGGTCTTTTTAGCTTAACCAAAATGTCCCTCTCTTCAGACCATTTCTGCCTCTCCCCCAATCCTCCATGCTCCCTTCAGCTGGGAACTTTAATATTTAAAGCTAAAGGCAGCTAAAAGATAGAAATTGTTTTGCCTGAGTTCTTATAGTACAGTTTACTTTGCATCAGGGCTAGAACCCAGGGAAGGGACTCCCTTTCAGCTCCTTACTGAGTCTATTCTTATTTGTTCTTTTCAGAGAATCTCCATCGGACTTTTGGTAAGTTCAGGCATATCCCAATCCTCCCAAGTCACTGCAGGATTTCACTAGTGGCCTGGGGGGTTAGGGCCAGTGGCTTTTTTTTTTTTTTTTTTTTTCTTTCTTTCTTTTTTTTTAGATCTCTACTTATTTCTTTTTGTGAGTACACTGTAGCTGTCTTCAGACACACCAAAGGAGGGCATCAGATCTTGCTGGGAATTGAACTCAGGACTTCTGGAAGAGCAGTTAGTGCTCTTAACCACTGAGCCATCTCTCCAGCCCAGACCAGTGGCGTTTTGTAAAGCCCTTCTACCTTTTTTTCTTTGTATTCAAGAGAGGAATGTAGCAAACATTTATGTAACATATTCCAGTGTCAGGCCCTACACTGATCGTATGTTACAAATTGTGTGTGTGTGTGTATATATATATCATCTTTTGAATTATAAAAAGTGGTAAAAGAGATCCTTTGCACATAGAATTGTTTGCCTGGTGGGAAAAATAAAATATACTTGAATAAGACACAACCACCAGAGCTAAAGACATGGCTCAGTGTTTAAGAGCACCTGCTGTTTCCCTAGAGGACCTAAGCTCTATTTCCTGACCCCACAGCAGACAGTTGTACACACAAGGCATACATATTTAAGAAAAAAATTCTTTTGAGATATGGTCTCACTGTGTAGTCCTGGCTAACCTGGAATTCACTATGAAGGACATGTTGGCCTCGAACCTACCTCTGCTTCCCCAGTGTTGGAATTAAAGACATTTGCCACATACCCAGAAAGTTACATTTTTAAAAAGTCATCTGCTATACTTATATGGCAGAGTTAATTTTCAGGAGTACAATCCAAGCACACGATTCATCAGGAAAGGCTTCTTTGAGGAGAAAGTAAAGCCTCAATAGTAACTTTTTAAAAAAATGTATTTATTTTATGTATATGAGTACACTGTAGCTGTTTTCAGACACACCAGAAGAGGGTACCAGATCCCATTACAGATGTTTGTGAGGCACTGTGTGGTTGCTGGGAATTGAACTCAGGACCTCTGGAAGAGCAGTCAGTGCTCTTAACTGCTGAGCCATCTCTACAGCCCTAGAAACTTTTTTTGAGTTGGGGTTTCATATGGCTATGCTGGCCTTCAAACTCGCTATGTCATGAAGGATGGCCTTGGGCTTCTGATCCTTCTGCCTTCAACTCTCAAGTGCTGGAAAATGCATATTCAACCATGCATGCCCCAACTAGAATATTAATAGAATCATCTTTGCATTTTCTTCACTTCATATTGCAGAGTTCCTAAAGTCAACACCAGCAACAGAATACCCAAATGTTTGTTGAATAGATTCCACACAACTAAAAAATAACACTAAGCAGAACACAAAACATCGCTGCTCTGATCAACCTTCCTAAACACAAACAGCCTTTCCATCTGAAGCCAGATGTAGCCCTGTTCAGCTCTCCTGGTACTTGGCACACTTTGACAGGCTCCACCCTAGCACTTGACTTTGGGCCAGTATGACATCACACATGTAGTCTTTGAATGTATTTTATTATGTATGTGTGTGTGTGTGTGTGTAGAGGGTGTGAGCAAGTGCTCACACAGAGGTCAGAGGACAATATAGAGCAGTTGGTTCTCTCTTTCAATTATATGGTTCTGGGGATCAAACTCAGGTCTTCAGGTTTAGCAGCAAGTGCCTTTATTAGCTGAGCCGTCTCATTGATCCCATTTGTTTTGAAATGTCTGTCTCATGTATTTCAGCCTGGACTCAAACTCCCTATGTAGCCAAAGATTACCTTGAATTCTGATCCCCCTTCCTATACCGCCTATATTCTGGGATTATAGGTGTGAGCTACCAAGCCTAGAGTATGCAGGGGATGGAACTCAGAGCTCTGGCAAGCTACAAACTGAGCTATCTTCCCAACCCGCAGGGTTTTACTTAGAAGATTTGAATGTCTAAATTCTTAACCATGTTTGTATCTTAAAGTCATAAATACAGACAGTGCTAATACCAGTTTTCGACTTTTTGGTTTTGCTGGGGTTTTTTTCTCCTTTTTGAGACTGCATCCATAGCCTGCTGCTTGTATTGTTAGTATAAGAAAACCTTAGGGAAAGTAGGGTTGATAACTTGTAGTCCCAGGACCTGGAAGGCTGAGGCAGGAGGATTTCTCAAGTTCAAGGCCAGCCAGGGATACAAAGCTAGAACCTCTCTTCAAAACAAAAGCCCCACAAACAAAAATGCTAGAGATGGGAGTGAGAAAGGGTTAGTGTGCGGCTGAAAATGAGCAATGCATGAAAGCGTCACACAGCTCATGGCTTTCTATGCTAAATCAGCTAAAAAGAAAAAGCTAAGTTCAATTAGAAGCTAATGAAGATAAAGGCAAAGTGCACCTTATCCAAATTCATGGACTCTATAGTTTGTCCCCAGAGTCCTTTGGGGGCTTCATATTAAGAAGAGTGGACGTGGTATAGAAACACTGTTCTGCTTTACCATTCAGATCCTCACTTCCTGAGGGTGCCCTGCTGGAAGATAACACTGTTTGTTATTGTGCCTGTTCTTGGACCCCTGGTTGCTTTGATCATCTGCTATAACTGGCTGCACAGAAGACTGGCAGGTACAGTGTCTGGGCAGCAAACAGGATTGAGTACTATGTAGCAGGGAACATAGGCAGACCAGAATGGAAAAAGAGTGGAACCAAGGTTCTAGATTCCAGGGCTGGAAATCTTTATGCTATGCTCACCATCAGACTCCTCGGGAAACCAGAACCACTTAATGAGAATGCATGGGACCCTTAAAGGAAAGGAAGGGCTGTCTCGGGAGGATATGAGGTAAGGGGGACTCCCACTGTTCACCCATTGACTCATTTCTCTTTGTTTACAGGACAGTTTCTTGAAGAGCTAAGTAAGTTCTCCCTCTAACACCCCTTTCTGTTCTTGAGACATCTCATCATGCAGCTCTAGAACTCACTATGTAAACCAGATTGGTCTGGAAACTATGGCAATCCTCTTCTCCAACTGCTATGGTCATAAGCATGTACCACCGTACCCAACCATTTTCTTCCTTCTAAACTGAACAAAAATCCAACAGAGGGAACATGGTTACTGAGGGACCATAATCTCAGGGAGGGCTGGAATGACTCCTGTGAGGGAAAAGGGAAGGAAATTCACTGTTGAGACACATTTTCAGTGCCAGAGAGGCTCTGAGCCACTCTTACCTTTTGACTTAATAGCCTTTAGTGCCCCTAAGCCAGATTCCAATTCTGTAGCCTCCTTTGACATTCTCCATAGTAGTTTTCCTAAACCTCATCTCCCTACAAGACCATCCAGGAGGTTGGGGGTAGTGGGGTAGAGGTAACATGAACCCTGTGAATTTTCTATCTCCGAGGTTCAATGACTTCATGAAAAGAATCCACTGGCAGATTTTTTAAGTCACTTGTCTTTCTTTCTAGGAAACCCCTTTTGAGTGATGGTGTGTCTTCCTGGAGCAAAGGAGAGGCTGGCAGGTCCTTGGGGTTGTCTCTCATTGGCCTCTTTGCCATGGACATATTCCAATCTACATCTACAGAAACACTCTGGATCCCGAATAGAACTCAACTGTCTTCAGCTCCTTCCTCTAATTTTTGACTTCCACATCTTTTTTACTCTCTTAGTCTGCCTCTAGAAAACACCCCATGGCTAAGGCCAGGCAGTCTGTCAGGAGACACCTATGCACCAAATACAGGAATGATTCTGACAACCGGGATATCCAGCACTTCAACATCATTATGAACTATAGAACATCAACTCTGCAAATGGTGGATATTTCTTCCAAGATCACAGCCTCGACTGGGAAAAGAATATCAATGGGGGGGGGGGGGGGGAGACACGACGACAGAGACAGAAGAGCCCACAATATCAGAGAAAGCTAAGTGAGCCAGGGTATGAATATGGGACCCTGAACCAAAACCTGGAGCTAAAAATCAAAAGAATACTGAACAGAACAACACCATCTTGCTTTGGCAGCCTGGTGGGAGGACCTTGAGAAGCAAGGGCTGAGAGAACTGGGTCTGCTCCCCTACGTTCCACACCTTCATGTCCCTTCTACTCCTCTCATTTTCTCCTATCTTATTTCTCTGAGAACCCACTGTTGTTTCCCCAACAATTACTACTTGGTGGTCTACCAGACACAAACAAGCTAGGTGCTAATTAATAATACAAGTTTCTCTGTGCATACTTCTTTTTCTTTCCTTGTCTCTTTCCCTCGTCATCTACTCCTCTCCTGCTCAAGCCTCCTGATGCCAGAGGTCAATCTTCAGGAAAAAAACAAATACAAAGACCTCAGACCTCCCCACTCCCCACCCCCTACTTCTTTTAGTTTTAAAAATTGTATTTATTTTGTGGAGTGGGGAGAGGGGGGTCGTGCACGGGCACGTGTGAAGTCAGAAATCAGTTCTTTCCTCCTGTTAAAGGGGTCTCAGGGTTCAAACTCATGAGGTCAGGGTTCAACTCAGGTCAGAGCTGCTAGCACTCTCCATTGCCCACTGATCCTCCTCATCATTCTCAGACAGGTCTTCTGTTTCCAGATTCTCACGGTATGCATGTCTCCGGCTTCTCTTCCTGGATTCCATCTTCTTCCTCGAGGATTCCCTTACTTTAAAAATATTTCCCAATACCAAGGGTTCACGAAGATAGCCAAGCAAATGACCCAGGATTTCCCAGCATTTACTGAATCTGATTGGTCTTCGGCAGCACAAGTGATCCAGCAGGCTCTCCTTTCCCCTAAAGGAGCTGTCACAGACGGGGCAGTTGTAGATCTTTTGCATCCTGAGTGTGTTGGATGAGTGGGACTCTCTGCAACAGAAGTGCTGGTTGGGTTGACGTCTGAAGTGGATCTTGAGGTGGCTTAAGAGACAGGTTCTCATGGCAAAAGTCATGCGACAATAGGGGCAAGAGATCTTTTCTCTTGAGCGGATCATTGCAATAGAGTTGGATCGGACATTCAGGGACGAGGTTCCGCTGTTCCGTGCCTTAGCCCTGGCTACTGGTCCCTGGATCACTTTCACATACTTGAGGGCGGGCGCTTGGGATGCAGGTGTTGTAGGTGGAGCCTTACCCTTCCGCTTCTGGTTGCTAGCCACTGGCTTGTTTTGGTGCACCTTCAGGTGGCTAGCCACTGGCTTATTTTGGTGCACCTTCAGGTGGCGGTTGACTTCAGACTGATCCCGGAAGCACTTTCCACACTCAGGGCACGAACGGGGCCTATAACCTAAATGAGCACGTCGGTGACGGCTCAGTCCGGAAGCATCACGGTAAGTCTTGCCGCAGAGATTGCAAAAGAAAGGTCTGTCTCCATGATGCTGGGGCTTGCGGCCATGGGCTTTGCGGCTTTGTGGCTTTGTGACTGCTAGCCTCCTGGACCTCAAAGGAAATTGGTGATTAAAGAGGAAGCTGTTCTTTTTGAAACATTTGCCGCAGGTCAGACAGAAAAACAATGGTCCACCTTTGAATACGCCAGTGCAACTGGAACTGGAAGTCTTATCATCATCATCCTTATCTTCCAGATCTGGGCTAGGTTCTTGAGATTTCTTCTTGCTTTCTGTGGTGGAGGAAGGAAAATACACAGTTCACTATGAGAACACCAGCACAGGGTGTGCACTCAGTACAAGCCACTTTTCCCTTTTCCCAACCTTTAAAATGCAACCATTTACCCTTGGACCTCATAGGCTAGAAACAGGAAAATGTAATAATAATAGTAACAATAATAATAACATAATAATAATAATAGGTAGTAAAAATATCATAGGCATCTTCTATAATCTCAAATATCTAAATACCAACTTACATCTTTAAAATTCATCTTCCCACTCTCAATATGATTCATATTCTCCCAGATACCCCACAGATAACGAAGCAGTAATTCTCCCCTCATCCCTGATTACACACATGTCAGCCAAGTACAAAATATTAAATGAATTCCCTACTGTAAGACCACATTCACATAACTTTTAAATATAGACTATAATATTTTAGTTTATTATTGTGTCTAGTACAGAGCACGGAACTCAGGACCTGGGGACCAGCTCAGTAACAGAGCACTTGCCTAGTATACACAAAGCCTGGGGTTCAATCCCCAGCTCAGTAAAAAAAACGAAAACCACATAAATAGGCCTCAGTGCTATGTGTGGCTGTACCTTCAGGAACCACCTGAACAAAATACTTTCAGATAACAGAGAACTCACTTCCCAGTGTTGGGAAAGCAAACTGTGCATACAGTCGGTCTACCAGTGAGCTACATCTCTTGCCCAAGGGAAGACTATTGCAACATGAAAAATTGGGAGTGAAAAGTGATACTTGTAATTATTAATAACTGAATTGGAAAAAGAAGCAACACACCAGGACTGTCTGAGCTGGGAAGTGTGGCCAACCTAAATTAACATTCCTCTCAATTCCTTAACTCTTATCTCAGGAACAAGCTTATCTTTTGCCAGGTCAACATTGTGGTACTTGTTTCTCCACCTCTGTCAGGAAGAACTTCTTAATTAAAGGGTAACACTAACTGAATGGCTCACAGGCAATCTCTCAATTCCTGGAAACTAGATTACTTGTCTTGAAAATCTTGGCTATTCATTGTGAAGCCAGTGGACTTAAAACTTTGATTTCAGGGCTTCCTCTAGTCCCAAGTCTAACACAGAAGATGGAAAGGCATAAAGATACTGAGCCTGATCAGTATCTACCTAGGTCAGCTCACCACGCTGGGATTGTCCTGGGTTCTGTTTATCCTTCACTCTCCTCTGCGTTTTTTTTTTTTTTAATTGTACTTTTAATATTTTGTACGCATGTGTGCAAGTACACACATGCTACGGCGGCATGCTTATGGAGATCAAATAGCTTGTAGGGTTAGTTTTCTCTTTACACCAAGTACATTCAAATTCCAATTGTGAGCCTTGGTGGCAGGCACTCCTAACCCATGAACCATTTTGCTGGCCCTTTGTTCTGTGAGATGATAGGTCCCCAAATACATGATGAAACCAAGGTATTGGGATTACAGATGTGAGCTTCCTTTACAACTCTCACCTGTTGTCTTTGGAGGATAGAGACTTGATCTCTATCCTTTTCCTTTTTGTACGGTGTTCCAATCAAAAAATTTTGGCTCTGAGTGGAGTCATGTTGGGGCGGGGGGTCATGGATTTGTTGTTTTTTGCAGCAAGGTCTAGATATACAATGCAAGCTGGCTCTGAATTATCTCCATTTTTCTGAGTAATGAGATGCACTACCAAGACTGTCTGCAGTGTGGAAATGAAGCAAAGTGGTCCCATGCTAAGCCCCTTTATGTCTTATGCAGACAACAGGCTACCTCCTGTAGGCTTGCTTTAAGAATGCTAATCTAGGGTTACCAAGATGGCTCAGCAGTTCAGTGCACCTTTTGGTCTTGTAGAGGACCTAGATTCTGTTCCCAGTAACTGCATGGTGGTTTACAACCATCCATAACTCCTGTTTCAGGGGATCCCATCCCCTCTTCTTTTTTTGTTTGTTTGTTTGTTTTTCGAGACAGGATTTCTCTGTGTAGCCCTTGAACACACTTTGTAGACCAGGTTGGCCTCGAACTCAGAAATCCGCCTGCCTCTGCCTCCCAAGTGCTGGGATTAAAGGCATGCACCACCACTGCCCAGCCCCATCCCCTCTTCTAACCTTTATGGACACCAGGCACACACACATAGTGTGCATACAAACACGCAAGCAGAACATTCTTATGCATAAAATAAACCTTTAAAATGTGGGGGTTTGTTTTAAAAGACATTAATCTAAGACACTTGGTTGCAGCTTCTAGTATAATGCCTCACACTAAATACTGTTGGATATTATTGACTAAATATTGGCTGAATATACAGGCAGGTATTTTTTGAGGTAGGTTCACTATGTAGTCCAAGTTGGCCTCAATCTCTATAACCAAGGTTGGGGTTTAGTTTGCAATCTTCCTGCATCAGATCCAGGAATGTTGGGAGTGTTGGAAGTCTTGGATTACAGGCTTTTGTCCACAAACCAGGCCTACAGTCAAATTTGCATATTTTCACAATATAATTACAATGATAAAAGTGTAGCCTTGGGGTTGGGAAGGTAGCTCAGTAGATAAAGTGCTTACCATACAATCATGAGCCCTTGAGTTAGATCCTCAGAATGCACATTAAAAGGCCAGGTGTGATGGCGCTTGGATATAAACCCAGCACCATGAAGTAGAAAAGGCAGATACTTAGGGCTCACTGATCAGTCAGCCTAGCTGAATCAGTGAATTCCAATTACTGAGACCCAACCCAAAACAAAACAAAAAGCATAGAGTGGTTGTATCCTGAGAAATGAAGCCCAAATTTGACCCTGGCCTCCATGTGAACACATAAGTGTACCTACAGATACATGAACCCACACACAGCATTATTCTTGTATTCCTGGGGTGCTTTTTGTTTGTTTCCAGGTTATTTTATTTTATTTGTGACTTAACTGTTTTTGCCTGTTTGTATATATGTATGTGAACTGCATTCTTGTCTGGTGCCCATAGAAGTCAGAAGGTGTGAGACCCCCTGGAATTAGAATTACGAATGTTTGTGAGCCACCATGTGGGTCTAGAAACTGAACTCAGGTTCTCTGCAAGAACAAGTACTGTCTCAACCCCTTAGCCACCTCTCTGGACCCATGTAGGTAGTCCAGACTTGCCTTAAAGTTGCTATGTAGCTGAGAATCACTCTAACCTAATCTTCCTACCTCTGTTTCCAAGCCCAGCTTGTCCTCTAAGTTTTTATTTCTTTTACTTTTTCCCCTGAATTTTGTGACTCTCAGATCTTTCAGGCTGACTTTGGCCTATCTGATCAGAAACAGCAACCATATTTTCTAAGCCTATAGAACAAGGAGAATGCTGAGGGAGTCACAGTCTCTTACCCACGAATGTCAGGTTCTTGAAGGTTTCTGACATCACTTTCTGGTAAAGGGTCTTCTGTGTAGAAGTCAAATATTCCCATTCTTCCTGGGTGAAAGTCACTGCCACGTCCTCATAACTGACTGATGTCTTGAATGGCTGGGCAGACTTAGACTGTAAATACAGAGACTTGAAGTGTCTGCTCAGGACTTTTCAGTCCCTAAGCTTCTGCCTTGGCTTAGGCACTATCACATCTGCCTGAACAATGCATTCAGGACTTTTCTACAGTTCTGACCATAGCCCAAATGCATAATCAAAATCTCTGCTGAGTGTGTAGCAAAAACACATACCACAGATTCCCTTAGCCTATTCATGAGAATGTGGTTTTGCTTTTATAAATGCAGTACCCCTGAGTTTCCATGCCAAGGGCTTTCCCGAGGCACAAGCCTGCTCCTGGTCACCAGCTTAAAGGACTATTGTTTGGCCCTATGTGTATGGTGGTGGGTAACTTTCTCACTTGGACTATAAAATACTGACATGTTCTTAAGAATTAAAGAATTGAAACCTAAGAGAAAGATAATACCATGAAAGGGTATGGGGAAGGGCACATAGTCGGGAGCTGTGGCGTACAGAAAGCAAAGGATGGGTACAGAAAAAGGAACCCACTGAACAGAGAAGAGGAGAGGAGAGAGGAGGAGAGAGGAGGAGAGAGGAGGAGAGAGGAGGAGAGAGGAGGAGAGAGGAGGAGAGAGGAGGAGAGAGGAGAGAGAAGAGAAGAGGAACTATGAAAGATTTCAAGGTGGTATGGGAGATAGAGAAGATCTTGCAATTCCTTTTTTCTATTGTTTGGCCTGGGACAATCTGGGGTTCCATTGGATCCATAGGCAGGTAAAAAACCTTAAGAGAATCTAGGGCCTACCACTTCTTTACCTGACCATCTCCTTTCTGTTGTCGGATTTCACTAGCAATCTCTCTGTATTGTGCATGTGTGCCTCTCTCTATTCTTCTGTTTTCTGAGACATCTCTCACTGAACAAGAATATCTGGCTAGAAAACCTCTGGGATTATCCTGCTGACCCTGTCTGTCTGTCTCTGTCTTTCTTTCGTTTTAATGTGGGGACTGAAGATTCCATACTGGGTCTTCAACTTTGTGCAACAAGTACTTTACAACACTCAGGGCCATCTCTCCAGTCCTTCCACCATAATCTTTGTTTTGGGCTTCTATAGAGCAGCTAACATACTACATGCTCACAGCGGAGCATGTCTTTGGTGGTGTCTCTTTCTACTTTTAGAGCCTTCTGGTCTGGATCCCAAGGCTAATGGGATTCTCTATTTCCCAAGTTCTGGGCAGTGGGAGGGTTCCTACAAGGGCCCAAGAATTTGATACTGCTTCTTGTAACAAAAGAATTTACTCTAAAAGAGATTGTCTTCCTTGATTGTTCAACTTTCCAAATTTTCCTTTCATGTGACAGCTTTAGTTCCCTCAAAGTTCAGGCCATAGAGTTCAGGGCTCTGGTTACCTGTTTCTTAGCTGCCATTGTTTGATAATGCCAGGCTGGTCCTAGGAGTTTGACTTGTATTCCAGACTGCTTCTAGCCACAATATGTTGGTGCCCACTTCTAGAAATCTAAGGTTTGAGAAAAATATATAATATCAGCAAAAGGAGAGAGTAAGGAACAAATGCTTCTGTAGCACCCAGTTACTAGCTTCCTGCACTGTGGAGCCTTCTCGGCAATACCAAGTGACGTAAACTGGCTCCATTTTCACAAACCTCAAGTGTAAGCGTTAAATCATCCATTTCAGGACATGTGATCCATGGGACAGTAATGTTTAATTCTAGACTCAGTACCACTGAAAAATACATACCTTTATGTGTCACATACCACTTTGAGTCTTTCTCTTCATCCTCTATGACGTGATTTCATTGGAAAGATGAAAGTAAATATGTCTTCCAGGACCAGAAATTAAAATATAGACTCTGTGATTTGAATATGTGTGTGGTATCCTGGGGCTCAAACCTTGGAGCTTGTACCTGCTAAGCAAGTGTTATACTACTAAGCCTTATGCATACCTTAAGCTTTATGACTTCAATTTTTAAAGATATTTTGATATTTTACAATGGATGACCTCTGATGACCTCTTAAGCTGAAAATATCATTAAGTCAGAAATACAAGTAATACATATACCTACAGAACCTCACAGCTTAGTAACAAAGTACACGGTAGTGTGTGTTGTTTCCTTTCCTGATCTACTTACTAGGTGTCTGGAAAGTGCAGCGTGCGACTACTACCCAGCATGAAGGAATATCAGAGTATCTATCTCTATGCACCACATAGCACTTATTCTAGGGACAGATTCAATCAAATCCCAAAATACAAGTTGTGCGGACACGTAAGGCTTTCCCATCATTTTGGATCATCTTAAGTCTTGGCCTCACTGAGTCCAGTATCACTTGTACAACACAGTGATAATAAACCAACAACATTTAAGTTCCTTGTTCACTCTGAAGTTTTTATTTCTATTTCTTCTCTCTAGATGCCAGGGAAGCATAAAGGCACAGAGACTTGTTGCCCTTTCTTTTCTTCTCAATTCTTCTGCTAAGTGAAAGTACCAGCAAGGAACAAGGCATTCAAGGAATCGCTAACTCCAATCCTCAAAAATGTTGCCAGGAAAGCTGCATTCTAGGATCTGAGGTTGATTTTCTTCCTTCCTTCTGTCTCACCTCTCATTACTCTCGTGTTGAAAAACCACATTCCAGTGTCTTCCAGGACGTGTCTTTAACCATTCTCAGCAAAGACCCCCTTATCTTCACAATAGCATGAAGATGTGTGTGACCCAATCTATTACCCAAACACCAGGAAGGCTGAGACAGGATCTCCAGGAGTTCTAGGACAGCCTGGGCTACATAAATCATTATCCATCAACAGCAGCAGCAGCACATTCACACAGAACAGAGAGCGGTCTTTGTTATAGACAGATATAGGCTGATTAAGGAGATTGACAGGTGTTTCGTACCTCCATCCACCTCCTCACTCATTTACCTCTGATTGTTCTTTCCTGGTCCCGGAGCCCTGAGAACGCAAGGAGACTGAATAAGACTGTTGATTGGCAGGAGGTCAGGCCTCCGTCCCTCCCAACTCCCACCCCCCCCTGGCATGGGAGATGGGCCAGGCCTGGCCTCACCATGGAACATTGAGTAAATTTCTGGAAGGACTGTGCAGACATCTCTCAACCCTGAGTGCACTCCTCCAACTAAAACCCATTCATTGTTTCGCAAATCTGAGGAGTCAGCCCCAATAGCACAAAGGAAGCTAAGACAAGAAGATCAGGCAGACTTGCCACAAGACACCCTGTCTGTTCGGCTCTCTAAATCCGAGGCCCTGACGCTCTCACGCACACAATCTGAGGAAAAATGCCCGCATGCTGTAGTAGACTTTGCCGGATCTGCCCCGGTCCCAGCCCCGAAATCCCCGGGGTTTCGGCCACGTGAGCCTTTCCACCGCGGAGCCAGGCGGCTTCTCCCACCCAGGTGTCGGGCCCTCGTGGCTCCACCGCGGGGCTCCACCCGGGTCCCCGCACGCTCTCACCGCGCTCGACAGCCCTACTCGGGAGCTCGGCAGCCCCGCCGTCCCCAGCGCTCGTCTTCCGAGCCGTCGCCTCGGACTACAGCAGCACAAAGGGCTGGGCGTGTTCCAGCTCCGACCAGAACGTAGCGGCGTGAACCCAGGAAGGCGCCCTTGCCCGAAGTCAGGAATCCGCTACTTTGTCCCTCTGCTTCCGTTCTGCTCCATCCGCAGGTAACACATCTCAAGTGGCTGTCTGCCAAGGTCAGAAATTTAGATCTGAAGAAGCCCAATGCCTGCATGCCACGCCTTCTCGTCCCGCCTACGGTCGGTCTTCACTGGTCTCAGCTGCGCTAGGAAATTCCATTTTCTAAGATTAAGTATTTGCTCCTGGGGTGGGGGATGGGAGTGGGGGGGGTGGGAGCGGGGGATGGGGGATAGGGGTGGGGAGATGGGGGATGGGAGGGATGGGTGACTCAATTTCGGTAATTCCCTGTACTAGATAGGTGAAATTGAGTTCCAGGCTAGTCTGGGCTACACAGTAAAAAACAAACAACAACAACAACAAAAAACAACACACACACACAAATAAAATAAGGTGAGACCAAAGGAAAACTGGAACTTCTCAGACAAGTAAAATGAGCCGTGGAGCAACATCTTAAGTAAAATAAAAACCAAGAAAGCACACTAGACTTAAAAGACTGTAGTTACAGGATGGCTCAGTAGTTAAGGAAGATTCCAGGCGACTTAGCACAGACAAGACAGTTCACAACAACCTGTAACCAGGGGACCCACACTCTTCTTTTGGTACCATCCCATATGTGGCATGCACTCACACAGACACACGAGAATAAAAATAATGATTATTTAAAAAAGATACGGGCCCGGTCAGTGGTGGCGCAAGCCTTTGATCCCAGCACTTGGGAGGCAGAGGCAGGTGGATTTCTGAGTTTGAGGCCAGCCTGGTCTACAGAGTGAGTTCTGAGTACACTGTAGCTGTCGTCAGACACACCAGAAGAGGGCATCAGATCTTATTACAGATGGTTGTGAGCTACTATGTGATTGCTGGGATTTGAACTCATGACTTCCAGAAGTGTAGTCAGTGCTCCTAACCACTGAGCCATCTCTCCAGTGTGCCTCCCCTACCCTTTTGTTTTTAATAAGTTCAATAACATTTAGCCCATGTCTCCGGCAGCCAAAGCACAAGCGTAGGTGGGGAGGGTGGTAGGGAAGTATAGAAGGTACTAGATTGAAGAAATCCACATGAAACAGACAGGCAGCAAAGTAAAAAAAAAAAAAAAAAAGACACGCTTTATGTCAATAAAGAACTGTTTCTCACCCTGCCTTCAAATTACCTTATTTACAAAACTGGGCGACCATAGTTAGCCGAGTTAGGTTGAAGCAAACTATTTTTATTTATTTATATTTATTTACTGTTTACTTACGTAAGAGACAGGTCTTCCTACGAACTTCCATGCTGCTCTTGAATTCAAGACCCCGTCGATTCAGTGATTGCACATATACTGTTGTGCCTGGCTTCTGGTCCTTAGTTCTTGAGGTTCGACCAGGGATCTAGCTGATAAGACTGAAGCCACTGGGTTGTAAACACCATCTTGCCCAGTAGGTAGCCTCGGCCCATATTCTAACACTATAGGAAAAATGAAGCCCTTAGAACGGTTCAGCATTTCATACTGGCCACTCTGCTGGCACCTAGGCTGTTCCCAGCTGATATTTGATGTGCTAAGAACCTTTGAGAAAGCCCAGGTACATTCTAGCCGACTGCACCCCACCTTTCTCTAGCTCGACATCCTTCTTTCTGCCTTGGAGTAGCAGGAATCCCTTGCTTGGCTGGTGTCTAAGAAATGCTTCAAATCTTTAGATAAAACTATACTCTGCATAGCACTAAGTTTGTCGCCTCTTCCGTTTCAGTGCCTTTACTCGAGGTTTTCCAGGAGACAACTTGATTTAGAGAATGCAGAAAATTTTATCCACTACTAAAGAGAACATCTCTCATGTGTGGTAGTACATGCCTGTCATCCTAGCATGTGAAAGATGAATGAAGGGGGGGGAGATCAAAGTTATCCTCAGCCATATAGTGAGTCCAAGGCTAGCCTGGGCTACATAAGACTCTATCTTAACCAGGAAGCCATTAGATGTGTGTCATTGATTCCCTGCCAGGGTTTGAGTTCACATTATAGAGAAATCTGAGTAGGGAGCCAGACATAGTCACACACAATTCTAATCCCAGCACTTAAAAGGCTGAGACAAGAACACAGCAAAGTTTAGTTAAGGATCATCCTGGACTAGCTCAGTCCCAGGCTAGCTTAGACTATGAGAGCCTGTCTGAATAGTCAACTTGATGAGCTTTAGAGATTTAGAGCACATCTTTGTGTGTGTCTGTGAAGGTATTTCTAGAAACAATTTAAGTCATAAAGTTTCCAACCTAATGAATAATTTAATTAATTTATGGATTTAAAGTTTGAATAGACCAATCCAATGGGAGGTTGGGAAGCGAGGGCCTGGTTCCCTAGGAAGCAGGAAGTAGGCCACTGGTGGTGTGTATCTGGAGACTACATCTTGCCTGCGCTGTTTCCTGTCTCTACTCCACTATTTCCTGTGCATCATACAATGTGAACTGCTCTGCTTTCCTATACGACACCCTCCCTGACACAAGTGAGTAAAACATCCAAAACTGTAAGCAAAATAGATATTTTGTCCAGGAGGAAAGACAGCAGGCCAGAGAGTGGAGAGAAAAAGGAGGGAGAGGAAGGGAGGAGAAGGAAAAAGAGGAGCTGCTTCTGCCTGGATTCATGCCAGTAGAGCAATATCAGTCCATGGACCACCACGATGTCTTGCAGACACAGTCTTTTAACAGGATGTTGGTAATCACCCTGGGTATGGTTTTCATTGTTTGCAGTCACCACACCCCACCCCCTGCCCCGTATTAAATCAAATGAACAACGGCGAACAAAAACCCAGCAGTGGTTAAAAGCACCCTCCACTAGGCATGACCACCTGAGTTTGAATCCCAGAACTTGCACAGTGGAAGGCAAGAACTAACTTGCCCAAGTTGTCCTCTGACCACCACGGAGAGCAGTTGCAAGTCTCTGGTCTTTGTATCTGTGCTGGATAGCTTTATGTCAGCTTGGCACCAGCTAGAGTCATCTGAGAGGAGGGTGCCTCAATTAAAAAAAAAAAATATGTCCATAAGATCAGGTTATAGGCAAGCCTGTAAGACATTTTCTTAATTAGTGATTGATGGGAGGAAAGCCTAGCTCATTGTGGGTGGTGCCACCTGTAGGCTGATGGTCCTGGGTTCTATAAGAAAGCCGACTGAGCAAGCCAGGAGGAGCAAGCCAGTAAGCAGCATCCCTTCATGGCCTCTTCATCAGCTACTGCATCAGGTCCCTGCCTTGTTTGATTCTTGTCCTGAATTCCTTCAATGATGAACAGTGATATGAAGTGTGAGCCAAATGAACCCTTTCCTCTGACTTTCTTTTTGGTCATAGTGTTTCATCATAGCAATACAAACAATACGAAGAACCAAAACATACCACCACCAAACAAGCAAACAAAAACAAAAAACTTCTGGCAATTATAAGAGAAACCTAACACACATAGTTTTTAACCAGACATGCAAGTGGTGAGCAAGTGTATTTCCAAGCAAAATGCAAACTTATACATATAAAATACAACGAAAAAATGTATTTTAAGATGTTTCAGTATCGCCAGGCAGTGGTGGCACACGTCTTTAATCCCAGCACTTGGGAGGCAGAGGCAGGCGGATTTCTGAGTTCAAGGCCAGCCTGGTCTACAAAGTGAGTTCCAGGACAGCCAGGACTACACAGAGAAACCCTGTCTTGAAAAGCCAATAAATAAATAAATAAATACATAAAAGATGTTTCAATATCTCTTTCCCTCTCTTCCCCTTTCTTTCAGCTTCTCATAATCTGACATTTCAATGGGTCACTATCCATGTGAAAAGCAGCACTAGCTAGAAGCTCTTGAGCCTATCTCCAATAGAACCCATCCCTGAAGCACTGATGCCCCCTCCCCCCACTAGACTTCCGGTGTGCCTTTCTCTCTGGTTTCCACCCAGCATTCCTTTGGCCTCCCTCCCAGTCTCAACTTACCTATATTGACTTCTGTGACCTCCTTGTGTTCCCAGGACAATGCCCTTGGTGGTTCTAGCTCCTCCTCCATCTTACTTGTGGAATTTCTGGGCTAGTTCCCAGAAGGAGGGAAGTCCCGGCATAAATGGAAGCTACAAACTAGCTGGATAGTCAATCTGGAGACTTGTATCGTCAAGTCAGAGTCCACCATCATTCAAAGAAGAGGACGCAGATGTGTTTGCCTGGATTTGGGAAGCACTCAGACTCTGTGTCAGCACTTGACACTGCTTTGAGTTCTGAGTCAGGTCTCAGGAAAATTTTCTAAGAGGTTGTAGGGTCTTCTAACCTCAATATTACGGCCACACGAGGGCGCTACTGCTCTGCCCTCTCAGATTGTGCAAGGGGCTTGAGGATAGGATTGTCTGGAAATCAGTCAGAAATGGCCTACTGAAACCTGGGCAAGGTTTGTAGGGAATGAAGATGCTTCTGAGCACCCAGATCTAAGCAGTAGGTGGAAGAAAGTTAGAGCTGTTAGAAGGAATTCTGTCGTATCTCTGAGAATTCCCCTCTCCAACCCGTTGATGTCAACATTGGAAAATGGAACAGATTGTCTCGTTGTTCCAGTTTCTGTTGGTTGGTTGAGGGGTGGAGGCAGTGTGCACATGCACGCGGAACAGGGGAATTCAACCCAGGGCACATACTAAACAAGCAATCTATTACTGAGAAACACTCCTGGCCCCTGAAGACTATTTTCTAAACATGACCTTTTAAATTTTGGAATGTATGGGACTAGAGAGATGGCTTAGTGCTTAAGAATGCTTATTGTTCTTGTAGATGGTCTGAATTTGGTTCCCAGCACCCACATCAGATGGCACATAAGCCTGAAACTCCAACTTCTCTGTCACACACACATAAATAAACATTAAAATAAAATTTAGGATGCTTTTTTTTTTTTTTTAATTTTCCAGAAATACTGCAAAGGTAGTATATAGAGCCTCCAGTTTCTCTGTTTAAAACATCCTACAGGGCTGAAGAGACAGCTCCCTGGTCAAGAAAACTGTCTGCTCTTGCAGAAGACTCAGTTCTAGTTCCAACACTCACATGTCCTCTTACAACTTCCAAGGGCACTGCATATATGTGTCTCATGAGCTCATGAAAGCATACACATACATAAAAATAAATCTCACATCACCAGACACTTTATAACCCATGAAACTATATGGACACAGTTATCTATACATATTTACACTCTGCAGTTGTTACTAATGTCCTTTTTCTTTCCTAGGATGTTATCCAAGGCACCACACACTCGGTCTCAGTTGATCCTTAGGGCTCCTCTGGCTGTGACAACTTCTCTGATTTTCCTTGATTTTGATAACCCTGACACTTTTGAGGAGGACTGGCCCAGCATACTGAGGAGTGTCGTTTGACTTGAATTTGACTGGGACCATGCATTTAAGAAGTCCAGAGAGGCAAAATGCTGCCTGCACCATGCTCTTGCTTTGTCCCAGGAAAATACCTGTAAGTGCAGCTACTGTATATTATATAGTAAGTGTTTCCTTAGTTTTAAAGAAACTACTATCTTCCATGGTGGCTATGCAATTTGTATCTCTGTCAGCAATGAATGGTTGCTTCTGATGCTTATAATTCTTACAAGTACTTGCTATGAAATTCGTTTTCTCATTTCTGTGACTAGATGCATCACAAGAAGTGACATGTGGGGGAGGGGGAGTTTATTTTGGCTCAAGGTCAAAGGGTAAAGCGCACCAGGGAAGGGAAGGCATAGGCATGGCTACAGGAGCAACTTGCCGGTGGTACTACTGGTGGGGTCTGGGTGGGTCAGGAAGTAAGAAAGGAAAGAAAGCACTCTGCTGGCTTTCTCCTGTTTCCATTTTCATTCAGTCTGAGAAGTAAGCTTGCTCCATTATGTCATTCACATTCAGGGTGGGTCTTCCTTAAAAGTTCCCTCTCAGGTATGCCCAGAGAAGTGGTTTCTAAATCCAGACAACTCATATATATATATATATATATATATATATATATATATATATATATGTATATATATATATATATATATATATATATATAAAAGAAGATTAATCATAAGGCTGGAGAGATGGCTCAGTGGTTAAGAGAACTGGCTGCCCTTCCAGAGGACCTGGGTTCAATTCCCAGCACCCACATGGCAACTCATAACTATCTGCAAGTCCAGTTTTGGGGGATCTCACACCAACTCACATTAAAAAAAAATTAAATAGATTATTTTCAAAAAGAAGATTAATCGTAAGTCTGTTTCATGTGAACTTTACACCCAAACTATCACTTTAATCTATAATATTCTGCCCTTAATCTCCACAAGGTTTCAAATCTGTCTCGTAATGTAAAGTGCAGATAGTTGTTGGCTCCTCTAGAAGAGCAGTAAGTAGTTTTCACACTGAGCCATCTCTGTGGACCTACTTTCCACAGTTGTAACACCTGTAACATTAGGAAATCTAAATCCAAAATCTTCTCAGTTCTAACTATGATTTTTGTTTAAAAATAACAACAACAACAAAAGACCAAAAAGTAGATAATCTAATAATGGTATAAAGTAAATATTTCCATTCAGAGAGAGAGAGAGAGAGAGAGAGAGAGAGAGAGAAGAGGAAAAGAAGGAGGAAGAGAAAGGGGAGAAGGAGGAGGAGGATAGAAGAAAAAACGGAAAACAAAGCAGGAAAATACTAATATTGTGGTTTACCCCAAACCCAGCAAGCCAAATGCCAAATACTGCAGTTCTGTGCCCAGCATCTGGGGCCCTTGGTAACAGTATCTGGGCTCCTCGGCTCTGCCACTTGAAGGACTTTGTGGCCTATCTTTGGGTCTGGCTCAACGGTGTGTCTATTTTTGTTATTCTTGTTTTGAAATAGAGTCTTGATGTGTAGCCTGAGGTTGGCCTAGAACCTGTGACAAGCCTTCTTCCTCGACCTCCACCTTTTCAGAATTAGAGGTATGAACTGTGATACCTGGGTTAGAAATCTGAGGGTCATGGTTTGTTTGTTTACCTCAAGGGTTTTGCTGAAAGGTTTAAACAAACTTTTCAGACATGTTTGTATTAGACCTTGAAGAATCTGAGTACAAACTCCCCCCACATCCCCCCCACCCCCCACCCCCCGTTGTGGTCAGGAACTCACTTTCAAATATAAAGCTAGAGGCCCGGGGAAAGCAAAGTTGGCTGGGCTGCTCCATCTTTAAATACTGAGTGGAAGTGTGAATGCAAATGAGGTTGTGGCTGCCACTAGAAATGGTTGAAGAGAAGCTTTTTGTTGGTTTGTTTTTTACTGTAGATATGAGGGAGAGTTCAGCCAGATACATCTGGAAAGGTACAGACTGAACAGGACCATCAGAGGAGGGTTGGGAGTGGGGGGGGGAGAGCCGAGAGCCGAACAGGAAGAAACGAGAGAAGGGACAAGAGAGGAGGAGCCATGGCCCAAGAGGCAAAGGGCGATACAGCACATGTAGCCAAAAATGGTTGAGTTATACAGAAAAGAGAATCTGGGGAAAGGGAAGTGAAGCCCAGCCGCTGGGTTGGAGAGGTTTAAGTAGGGGCGGGACGAGAAACGCTGGGCGGAGCCACAAGTCAAACCTTGAGACTTGCCTTGGGTTTCTTTGAGAACTAATAAAGTGGCCACACAATTCTTTGGAAATGATGTATAGGAAAACAAGAAGTGAAAATAACTCTTGAGGGAGAGCAAGAGGGGGAGGGCTAAAACAGGGTCTCACTATGTAGCTCTGGTTGTCCTTGAACTCACTGTATAGACCAGGCTGGCCTCAAAACAGCACTGCCTCTCGAGTGCTAGAACTGAAGGTGTGTGTCACTATGCCTGGCTTGGGGGGGGGGGGAGGAAGATTATCTATCTATCTATCTATCTATCTATCTATCTATCTATCTAGGTTTTCAAGACAGGGTTCCTCTGTATAGCTGTGGCTGTCTGAAACTCACTCTCTAGACCAGGCTGGTCCCAAACTAAGAGATCCTCTGGCTTCTGTCCCCTGAGTGCTGGGATTAAAAGCATTTGCCACCACTGCCCAGCAGGAATATATATATTTTTTAAATGAATAAAATATAGAGCTGGCTCAGGCTTAAGAATGCTTAGTCTTTATAAGTGTTCCTGGTTCAATTCCCGGCATCCACTTGATTCACAGCCACCTGTAACTCCCACTCCAGAGGATATGGTGCTTTCTTCTGACCTCTGTGTGTGTAAACACATACATGGTGCACATAAGTACATGCAGGAAAAATACTCACATACAAAATTAAGTGAATAAATCTAACTAAAATAAAAAAATCATTGCTCTTAAGAAGACAAACCTTGCCTTCAAATCTTACAGACGATACAGCATTACTTCTTTTGGGAGATGCTTAAAGGGCATACGCCTTAAATATCAGGACCCTCCAGGGGTTCTTTTTCCCCTCCAGTGAGATAAAACCACACACCCTAATGACTCAATAATCTTTAGTGGCAGCCTAGAGCTGAGAGTAGAAGATTCAGAACTGGAGTTTTATTGCAATTTTTCTCTAGTCTCGGGTCAGAGAAATTGTGAATAATTGACATTTCTGATTCCCCTGGAGCTGCTGTTGGAGTCAGTAAACAACCTATTTAATTATCCAGCTATCTCAGCTAAGTACTAGTATCAGGCACTCTTAGTGTTGCAGGCTCTTTTGTTCTCTGACTTCTCACTAGTGTGTATATCTAGAGAGAATTTTGTTATATAAGTTTAATGTTACCATGTAAAATCATAAGCGAGTGGTTTTACTTCCATGTCCTTAGAGCAGACCTCATACTTCCTACTTACTGCCCTTTTGGAAGGTTATTTTGATTTAATACTGTGAGTGACATGTGACAGGAAGCTTCATGTAGCTCTAACCCTCGTGCTAATGCGGCTGGGCTCCTCCTGACCACAGCAGACTGATAGCCCTTCTTGAGAAGGGAAACAAACCTTCCCCTTTTCTAGCCTAATATCACTAGTAGATATTATATCTACTAGTAATATCTATCTACACTAGTACTAATATCACTAGTAGATATTATATCACTAGTAGATATTATATCTACTAGCTGGTAGATATCCTCTACCAGCTAGTAGAACATATCCCACTTACAAGTAACAGCTTTTGGGATAGCCCCTGCTCCAGTTGTTCAGGACTCACTTGAAGCTTCACATATGAGCAGAGAGGTCTAGGTCCAGCCCATGTATGCACTTCGGCTGCTGGTTCAGTCTCTGAGAACCTCGAGGGTCCAGGTTAGTTGACTCTTGGTTTTCTTGTGGGGTTCCTATCCTCTTCAGGATCCCCATCCTTACCTTTGATCTCCAGATCACCCAATTTTAAGAAAACTTTCAACTCTATTACCAGAAAATGGGATTGCTTAAGACACTGTGGGACAGCCCTTCACCTCACAGATCCATCCAACGGTACTTTTTCCATGTTGATTAGACCCTCTGTTAGCAGGCATGTTGTGTACGGAACAGTAATCTGTCTGTCTGTCAGGGGTGGTTAGATGTACAGCTGTATGTGAAGTATATCAGTGACAAAGTTGAGACTGTGGTCTACTGACTGACACTTATTATATATATTATAATAAGTATTCTGCCTGCATATATGCCTGCAAGCCAGAAGGGGACACCAGATGTCATTACAGATGGTTGTGAGCCATGATGTGGTTGCTGGGAATGGAACTCAGGACTTCTTGATGAGCATCCAGTGCTCTTAACCTCTGAGCCATCTCTATAGTCCCCAGAACAGGGGTTCATAAAGCATGTTTTATGAGACCCTCAAAGTCACTTAGATTTTTTCTTAGGATCCATGACCTAGTGATATTTTCATGCTTTGTATAATTCACTTCCCATATTTCCTGACAGCTGGCTAATCTGTTGGCATGTTAGTATGACTCCAGGCTGAGGACCCCAGTTGCAATTGGACTTATTAACAATTGTATTATCCAACAATGATTACTTACAGGATAAAAAGGGTATTTTCACTTTTTAAATGTCTTTTGTTTTGTTTTCTGGTTTTTGTTTGGCAGAGACAGAGTCTTATGTAGTCTGTACTGGCTTCAAACTCTGTAACAAGACTGTCTCAGCACCCCTAGTGCTGAGAATACAGGCCTGGATCACTATAGCTGACTTATCTTTCAGTTAAAAAAAAAGACTTATTTTTATTTCATGTGTATGTGTGTATGCACCCATTGTTTGCAGGAGCATGAGGAGGCCAGAGGAGGGAGTTAGAACCCAGAAACTGGAGTGGTTGTTTCCATAGTCCAGATTATCTAAATTTGAGAGATTTCATGTACACAGCCACAAAACAAAATTGCCCAGTATGGATGTTGGAAACCCAGCCCAGGTCCTATACATTTCTCCAGCGCTTTTGATTTTTAATATGATAAATGTGGGCGGATATAACATGCCATATTCTCTCTGAGGTTCTAACATTTGTAAAAGTGTGTGGAGATAGATCCTGGAAACAAAATGTTGAAATGCAGCTCCTGGCACCAGGCACAGGAAGAAGAGGGTGGTCTCTGCTGTGACTCTCTGTGTCTGCTCTTCAAGGGACGTATCTGAGGTGACAAGAAGACAAGGGTTAGGGATTCCTCCTTAACTTTGAGTTCCTTTCTCCAGCTTACCATTGGTGTCAGTTGTGTGGTCCTTCTGTCTGAACTCACTGCACGTCTGAATTCTGGAGAAAGCCATTCGGTCATCATGGTCTCTCCCCACACACCGCAGTGCTGTAACTTCCACAGAGGAACAAAGTCTCAGTCCCTCTAGACCTTAAAACACCAAGGATGGGAAGCCCGGCGCTCTCTGCCCTCCTACTTTTGCTACTCACCCGAGCTTGGGCCTTTACCCAGGTCCGCTCAGGTGAGTGCGGGTCCCGAGGGAAACTGCCTCTGCCAAGGAGAACGAGGGCATGGGGGTGGGGTGTGTGTACAGCACTCGGGAAGCCGCACCTCCGAATCTCCTCTCCAGACCCTCCCTCTCTCCAAACTGCACTCTGAGCCTCGAGCCCTGCTCTCCTTCTGGCCTGAACACCTCCACAAATCCTGAAGAAGGACTTTTGTCTTCTTCCACCGCCAGGCATCCATTCCTTGCAGTTTTTTGCCACCGCCGTGACCCAGCCTGGTTTGAGGAAGCATTCCTTTGTCTTTGTCGGCTTCGTGGACGACACACAGTTCCTGTGCTACAACAATCAGGGGAAAAGTCAGAGAATGGAGCCGCGCGCGCTGTGGGTGAAGCAGATGGGGCCGGAGTATTGGGAGCGGCAGACCAGGACGGTCAAGGACATTGCGAAGAATTCCCTAGTGAACTTGAGGGAGGCCATGGGCGTCTACAACCACAGCGAGGATGGTGAGTGACCCCTTCTCATCCTTTACGGACAACACCGAGTTCCCAAGTCCTCAGTTCCGAGGTTTGGCCCTAGGTTACGGGACTGGAGGAGACCCTGGACAGGGTTTTGTGCACGGTTTTTGGTTCAAATACGATCGGGGCGGGGCCAGGCTCTCACGTCTTTCAGTGTGTGTCTGGCTGCGAAGTTGGGCCAGATGGACTCTTCCTCCGTGGGCATGAGGAACACGCATACGACGGCCGCAATTACCTCGCCCTAAATGAGGACCTGCATTCCTGGACCGCAGGCGACGTGGCAGCGCAGATCACGCAGCGCAAGTGGGGAGAGGCTGGTATCTCTGAGCAAAGGCGATCCTACTTGAAGGGCGAGTGTGTGGATTCGCTCCGCACATACCTGGAGATAGGGAAGGAGACTCTGTTACGAGCAGGTACATGGGGCCGCGGGGAATCTCCTTCATCTATCCTCAGGCTGGGACTAACAGTCTCCCTGGAAGGGAAGAAAATGAACTGGGCTAGAATACTGCTTCTCTTCTTTGCATCTGGAGAGGAAGAGAGTTCTGGGTTTCCTGATCAAACGCTAGGCAGAGACTCTCCCGACTTTCTCTCAGGAGAGTTGAGACTTTGTCACAGGAAGGAAGGAAAGAAGATCTCTGAAATAATCAGCAGCTGCTCCCTTCGGTCTGCAGCCCTTTGTGAGTCATGGCTTTTCTCAGGCCATGGTCTCTGCCCACACCTGAGATTCTTTGGAGTCTTGACTCCAGTGATGCTAAGTCTCCCAGCCCTCATCCAGTCAGGACCTTTCTGCTTTCTCCTTTGGGAGTCCTGAAGTCCATCTTGTCTGACTCATCCTATTTCTAGAGCTTTCCAAGGGGTAGATTATTCCAGATGCCTGAATCTAGAATACTATATGGTGCTTAAATCCCTCAACCACCCATTCCATTTCTAGGATGGTTTATAAACACTGCTGCAGTTCAGGGAAGAATCCAAGATTCCTGAGCTGTACAACTCTTCCTCAGATCCTCCGAAAGCACGTGTGGCCCATCACCCCAGACCTGAAGGTGATGTCACCCTGAGGTGCTGGGCCCTGGGCTTCTACCCTGCTGACATCATCCTGACCTGGCAGCGGGATGAAGAGGACCTGACCCAGGACATGGACCTCACTGAGACCAGGCCTGCAGGGGATGGAACCTTCCAGAAGTGGGCAGCTATGGTGGTGCCTTCTGGAGAGGAGCAGAGATACACATGTCATGTGCAACATGAGGCACTAACTCAGCCCCTCGTTCTGAAATGGGGTAAGGAGTGGTGTGGACACAGAGATGATGATTAGGAAAAGTGAAAGCCCTTCTGGAGACCCTGAGAAGGTCTTGAGTAAGAGCTGAGAGCTCACACCTTCTCTTTCTTTACTTTCTCTTCCCAGACCCTTCTAAGCATACCATCCCCATCATGGGAATCACTGCTGGCCTGGTTGTCCTTGGAGTTGTGTTCGCTGGAGCTGTGGTTGCCATGGTGATGAGGAAGCAGAGAGGTAGGGAATGGGTTATATCTGAGAGCTTTTGTCTTACTGTTAGTATAAGATATACATATATGTGTGTGTGCTTATCCAATCTAGGGCCTTGTGTTCTAACTCACATTAAGAAAGAAGGGGCAGATATCTCACATTGGCAGGACTGAACATGACATGCCAGCTAGGACAGGTCTCCAGGCTGGAACTTGAGGGCTTTTCTGGAGTATCTTCCTTCTCTTACTTCCTGATTCTGCTCTAGGTTTTCAGATAATAATTCTAAAAACATTCCTGAAGTGCCGAACCCAGGAATTGAGGTTGTTCTTCACTGTGGGTGACACTCTGATAATTGGTATCAGTGACCACAAATCTTGTTCTAAATGATTTGGGCTTCTTCCCAGACCTGTCTTAGATGGTTGAGCAGGGAGCCCCAATATTACTTCCTCCCTATCTTGAGAAAGGTTTTATATTTTAAGAATTATTTTCCTTTAATATTTATTTATTTATTTATTTAATGTATGAGTACACTGCAGCTCTCTTCAGGCACACCAGAAGAAGGCACTGAATCACATTTCAGATGATTGTAAGCCACCATGTGTTTGCTGGGAACTGAACTCAGGACCTCTGGAAGAGCAGTCAGTGTTCTTAACCGCTGAGCCATCTCTCCAGCCCATTTTTTATTTATTATTACTATTATTATTATTATTATTATTATTATTATTATTATTTTGTGTGTGTGTGTGTGTGTGTGTGTGTGTTTGTGTGTGTGTGTGTTTGAGACAGGGTTTCTCTGTGTAGCCCTAGCTGTCCTGGAACTCACGTGGTAGACCAGGCTGGCCTCGAACTCAGAAATCCACCTGTCTCTGCCTCCCAAGTGCTGGGATTAAAGACGTGTGCCACCACTGTCCTGCATTTTTTATTATTTATGTGTATGTGTGAGTGTATGTATGTGTACTGCCTGCATGAAGGATGCTTCAGAAGTCAGAAAACTTGTTGGGTCCTCTAGAACTGGAGCTTGAGACGGTTGTGAGCCACAGTGTAGGTGCTAGGAATTGAACCCTGATTGGCTACAACAGTGGCCAGTGCTCTCAACCACTAAGTCATCTCCCTAGCCAGTTATTTTTATAAAGTTTTGCTTACTTATTTTAATTTGTGTATCTGTGATTTGTATATGTATCTTTGCCTGCTTGAGTTTATGTGTACTGTGTGTGCTCCATCTCAAGGAGACCAGAAAAAGACATCAGATTCCCTGGAACTGAAGTTATAGGCAGTTGTGAGCCACCATGCTGATGGGAGAAACTGAACTTTCCTTGGTCCTTGGCAAAACCAACAAATGCTGTTAACTACTCAGCCATCCTCTGCCCTTCCCCCCTGTTGAGAACCGCCCTGCCCCATGTTTTGGGACAAAGTGCTCTGATCAAGAGAGAGAGACTGGGGGAAGAAAGGGAAGAGAGGCGAAGAATGGAGACAGACCAGAGTGTGTGACCAAGTCTCCTTTCTCATTTATTGTCTCCTCCTCTCTTATTGTCTCCCTCTATTGCAAGGAAATCCTGGGTATTTATAAGCACAAGCAGGGGAACACAGCTGAAGACACTTTACCACGTGCACCATGCAGCTGGGGTCACTAAACAGCAAAACAAGATGTGTGGAATAAACAAGATGTTTGTCAGAGTGTGCTCAGCAGTTGTAGGCTGTTGAAAACCAAGTCTTTTATCAGGGTATATGGCTCGAGATGGCTGCAAAGTTGATAGCCGCTTTCTGCTAAAAGTCGGCTCCCCCCACCCCCATCTTTCTTTTGGCAGGGTCTCACACTGTCCCCCAGGCTGGGCTGGAACTCACTATGTAGCTGTGATGGCTAATCTTCATTGGCAGCTTGATTGGATTTAGAATCTCCCAGGAAATGTCTATGAAGGTGTTTCCACAGAAGATTAACCCGAGGCAAGGAGAGCTGCACTGAATGATTTGGGGGCCCAGACTGAAGACATGGGAGGAAGAGGAGAAAGCTAGATAAGAGCCAGCATCCCCATACTCTGCTCCTGATGCACGGAGATGTGAGTCCAGTCACATGCACCAGCTGCTGTGAACTCCACTGTGGCTTCCCTGCCAGGATGGGATGTACCTTCTTAAATCAAAACACAAAATAAGTCTTTTTTGCCTGGTTGATTCTTTTAGTTTTTTTTCATTTGTTTTGTTTTGTTTTTACATTAATGAGAAAAGAGGGTGATGCAATAGTTTAGGTTGTCTATCTACTCCCATAAATCATCCTGCCCCCGCCTGTTACAAGTGTTGGGGATTACCATCTGCTATAAATTTAGTAGGGGCCTGTGGGTGTATTAGAATTCTATCGGGGAAATCAAGCTCAAGAACTATGGGACACACCCAACTAATGAAGGGGTACATCTCCTTCATTAGAGCCCCAGAAAGATGTGGACACCCAGCACTATAATGCAATTGGTCCCACACCAACCTGTCATTTGACCCTCACGTGTTCATCAGTGATGACAGAGAACTCCAGACTGTCCATGGGGCTTCAGCTCAGCTATGTTGATGTGGCCTATTTTACGATAATTTGCCCATCCTCCTCGAATCTATCTGAACCTCTGTTCGTCCATCTGTCCAATTTTTTCTTTAGATCTCATCCCACCATTTTTGCCTCTGCAGCTGGACTCATTTCTCACTCTTCTGGTCAATGTCTGACTCTATAGCAGCTTCTTCCTGTACACTGTTTGGGTTCCCTACTGTTGGTTTGAATATGCTCAGCCCAAGGAGAGGCACTATTAGAAGATGTGGCCTTGCTGGAGTAGGTGTGTCACTGTGGGTGTGGACTTTAAGTCCCTCATCCTAGCTGCCTGGAAGTCAGTATTCTACTAGCAGCCTTCAAATGAAGATGTAGAACTCTCAGCTTCGCCTGCACCATGCCTGCCTGGATGCTTCCATGTTCCTGCCTTGATGATAATGGACTGAACCTCTGAACCTGTAAGCCAGCCCCAATTAAATGTTGTCCTTATAAGAGTTGCCTTGGTCATGGTGTCTGTTCACAGCAGTAAAACCCTAAGATAGAAGTTGGTACCAGGGACTGGGGTATTGTTGTAATAGACCTGACCCTGCTATTGTCTGGAAGAATGTGGATTTGGGGACTTTGAAAAGCAGTGGAATGTTTTAAGTTGGGTTTAATGGGCTATCCTAGTAGGAATATGGAACACTTTGTTGCTGAGTATGATTTGAACTGTGCAGACTTAGCCCAAGAGGTTTCAGTGGGAAAGAATATCAGAATGAGGCCTAGACTGTTTTTGTGGTATGTTGGAGAAGAATGTGGCTACTTCTTGCCCTTGTCTGAAGAGTCTACCTGAGGCTAAGGTGAAGAGATTCAGATTAATTGCACTGACAAAGGAAGTCTCAGGAACGCCCATGTTTTCTGGTTAAGTCTCAAAGAGGATTTTAAACAAGTATAGCAAGCTTAAAAAGGAAAAATATAACATATAAGGTTTGAGTATTATTGGGGTACCAGGAAGTGAAATGGAGCTGAATCCTGTGTTCAAGGAGATAACAGATGGAGGGAGAGGGACTTTGGGGCAAGATCCTACCCAGCTAAATTTAGATCCAGGCATGGTGGTACACACCTTAAATCCCAAGAGAAAAAGCCAAGCAGACCTGTGATTTCAAGGCCAGACTGAGACAGAGCAAGTTCTGTTGAGGCCCGTACTCTGCCTGGCTTGGCAGCGACTGTGTTGCTGACCACACTGCCCTAAGCTTTGGGGCTAAGTGCTCTGGTCAAGAGAGAGAGTGGGGATGGAGGGGCAAGAGATTCGAAGAATGGAGACAAACCAGAGTGTGTAATCAAGTCTGGTTACTCCTTTATTTCCCCTATTCACTCATTGACTCTATTACAAGAAAATCCTGGGTATTTATAAGCACAAGCAGGGGAACACAGGTGAAAACATTTTACCACATGCACCATGCAGCTGGGGTCACTAAACAGCAAAACAAGCTATGTGGGAAAAACAATATATTTATCAGAGTGTGCTTCAGCTGTTATAGGCTTTTGAAAAACAAGTCTCTCATCAGGGTATATGGTTCCAGATGGCTGCAAAGTTGATAGCTGCTTTCTGCTAAAAGTCGGCTCCCAACAAAGTTCTAGGTGAAGAAAAGTTTAAATCCAAGCATGGTGGCACACACCTTTAATCCCAGGAGACAGGGCCGTGCAGATCTCTGAGTTCAAATTCAAACTATAGAGTACAGTTCCAGGATAGCCAATCTTAGGCAGTGAGGGAGTTGGAAAACAGAAAGCTGGTAGTAGAGTAAGGGGGACTATGTTCCAGCCCCAGCAAGCAGCAGAACACAGTAGTTTTGTCCATGTGTCTCTAGCTTTATTCAAGAATAGAAGGGACTACTGGGCCAATTGATGCTGGTAGCTGGAGCTAAGAAATTAGTGGTGATCAAAAGAGACCAGCATCACTGAGGTGAAATCTTCTGACAAGTGTTTTCTGAAAGTACAAAGAAGTTGTGTTACAAAGATAGCCAAGGTTGTACCTCATGCTGCAGTTGTACTTGGTAAATATGTAAGAGTCACCCAGGTGGTACTGTGTTTGAAGGCATGAAAGGGTCATGAAGAACAGCTGAGGCTTGGCCCTGTGAGAGACCATGGAAGGCCATTGGTGAAGGTACAGCCTCAGTTTCAGTTGATGGCCCAGGACTAAAGGGGTCATGCAAAGGAGTTAAGGACTAGCACCATAAAGAGAACCTATGAGAGGCCATTGGTGAGACCTAGTTGCAGCGGAAGACCCCAGCATATTGGAGATTCCAGTACTATGGGATGATCACCAAGAACAGCAGAGGCAGTGGAGTGGATCAACCTGAGCTTAGAGTGCTACAGAGGGTGGCGCTGGAGAAGTGACATCAGCCCTTTTGAGGAGCCAAGAAGATCATGTGTGGATCCCAGACATTAAAACAAGAAGCAATAACACTGAAGTTGCCTTGTAGACCCCAATATGTTCAAGATGCCAGAGCCATGGTCTATCTGCTGAGAAAAGCTGCTAACAGAGAGTGGAACCAGCCCAAGAGAAAGAAGTTTGTTACTGTCAACAAAGGTAAAAAAGGAGTTGGAGATCTGAAGACTGCTTTAACATCAGACATGGAGATGCAGAGTTTGGAGTTTGCCCAGCTGGTTTCCTGTCTTGATTCGGGGAATACAGTTAAGTGATTGGATGAATCTCAGAAGAGACTCTGATCTTTGGACTTTGAACATTGTTGAGACTGCTATAGACTATGGGGACTTTTGAAGTTGAACTAAATGTATTTTTGCATTATGCTATGTTTAGGTATGGCCCCCAGAGACTCATATGTTTGGACAAGTCTATGGGGGCCAGGGAGTTGAATGTGGTGTTTGTATATGCTTGGCCCAGGGAGTTGCACTATTAGAAGATGTAGCCCTTTTAGAGTAAATGTGTCACTGTGGGTGTGGGCTTTAAGACCCTCATCCTAACTGTCAGTCTTCTGCTAGCAGCCTTCAGATGAAGATGCAGAACTCGAGCAGGGCGGTGGTGGCGCATGCCTTTAATCCCAGCACTTGGGAGGCAGAGGCAGGCGGATTTCTGAGTTCGAGGTCAGCCTGGTCTACAGAGTGAGTTCCAGGACAGTCAGGGCTACACAGAGAAACCCTGTCTTGAAGAAAAAAAAAAAAAAAAGGAGATGCAGAACTCTCAGCTCCTCCTGCACCATGCCTGCCTGGATGTTGCCATATTCCTGCCTTGATGATAATCAAGAGGACTGACCCTCTGAACCTGAAAGCCAGCCCCAATTAAATGTTGTCCTTATGAGAGTTGCTTTGGTCATGGTGTCTGTTTACAGCAGTAAAACCCTAACTAAGACACCATATCAATAATATTTATTTAATTATATTGTAGACTGAAAAATTATAAAGATCATTTTATAAAATATATACAGGCTTTTTCTTTACCCCTAGACCCGAGCAAAAGAATGCAGGTTCACTAGTTCCAGAAAGCGGAACTGAATGTAAGATTTCAGGCCTTCACTGCCCCCGGGATACATTCCGGGAGGAGTACATTAGGCCCAAAGCAGGCCACTGTTTTTATGTTATGTTTCCATGGTTACCCATCCCCCCCCCCCCCCAGGTCTTCCCAGTGTTCCAGAAAGCTGTAATTTAACCTAGATAAGCTTCCGCCTACAGGAACTGCCCTCTGCCCCCACTGACTGGTACAGCCTGCTGATGTTCAAAATTGTAAAGCAACCAATCATGTGTAACCGTGCGAAAATTCCTCCCTTTCCCCACCCCATGCTATAAAATGCCCCTCAGCTTGCTGGTCTTTTGTCAAATTCTGCTCCTGTGTGGGCAAGCAGTTTGACCTTGGCTGGCCAACTCTCCCTAATAAACCTCTGCTGACTGCATCCAGGTACGGTGTCTTGTGATATTTGGGTGGCCGTGATTTCCCAAGACTTGAGTAAGGGTCTCCCAAGTCTGGGGGTCTTCCATATAAATAAATAATAATATTTATTTAAGTTTATTTTCTTTTCTGTGTATGAATATTTTGCTTGCATGTATGTCTGTGCACCAGGTGTGTTCCTGGTGCCTGCAGAGGCCAGAAGAGGGTGTGAGATCCCCTGGAACTGGAGTTACAGGTGCTTGTGAGCCACAGCCTGAGTGCTGAGAATCAAACCAAGATGCTCTTAACCTGGGCCATCTCTCTAGGTCCCCCCCTCCCCCCCCACAATTTTACATTTCTATAAGCACACTTCTGAAGCATCATGAAATGCTACTGAAACCTCCTTCATCTTCGCATCTATTCTGTGACCCTCATCTATACATATGTTTACTGTGTGATGTGTCATTTTTGAATGATTATTAGTAATTAAGATTGGAATAAATGGATACAGATTTGCTTCAATCAGATTACCAAGGAAAGCAATGTTACCTGCCAAATTCCCACCATGGAAATGGAATTCATTTACTGAATTTATTGAAATTCAATTGTGACATTGTAGAAAATGCAAGCATGATTATCTTTCTTCCTGTTTGTTTGTGTTGTTTGGTTTGGTTCTTTAAGACAGGGTTTCTCTGTGTAGCCCTTTCTGTCCTGGAATTCACTCAGTAGGTCAGGTTGGTATGTGCCACTATTGTCCAGCCTCATCTATATTTCTTTGGTTGAGAAAGGGTCTCATATAACCCAGGCTAGCCTCAAGCTCATGTCAAACCTTCTTCCTCAGCCTAACTTCTCACATGCTGGTTCTTCTGTCATGGACTATAATGCACCATATTTTAAGTATTTTGAAAAATATTACATTAATTTTGAAAACTTTTTATGTGTATGTGGGGGGAGGGAATAAAATATGTTGTGTAGATCCTAACCAAAGCTTTCTTCAGGAAAACACCTTTAATGTTCATTCCATAGACCCAGACAAACTTTTTCATAAAGAAAACAAACAAAAGCAGAGAATACAGTAAAACAGAACTTTTAATATATTTTTTGCTTCTTTGTTTCCCATTTGTAAGTAACCTGTTGGGGGCCAACTTTTAGCAGAAAGCGGCTATCAGCTTTGCAGCCATCTTGAGCCATATACCCTGACATGAGATTTAAATTACAATAGCCTACAACAGCTGAGAACACTCTGATAATCTTGGTTTAGATACCTTGAGATTAAAGGTGTGTGAGATTAAAGGTGTGTAATTTAAGAGTATGATTTAGAAGTATAGAGATCAGAGTTAGAGACAAGACCTAAGGGCATGATTAAAGGTGTAACTTAGAGGCGTGGCTTAGAAGCAAGACATATAAAAGGCAGAGACAGAACAGATCAAAATCAGACATTAGGGAGACACAGCAGAGATCAGACATTTGGGAGACACAGCAGAGAGAAGACATTTGGGAGACACAGCAGAGAGAAAACATTAGGGAGACTATAGAGGGAAATCAGACAAGAGACACTTAGAGGAAGAGAGACTGAAGAATAAACAGGATTGAATTACACTCTGTCTGGTCTCCATTCTTCGAGTCCGTCCTCAACCCTCGCTCTTGCTGAACCCCGACCTGAAGACTGGAGCGGCAGCTTGGTGGGCCGGGATACAGTGGCTGCCCAAACGTGGGTCGGCCCGGGCCTCAACATTTTGCCTGGGCTGCAACATTTATTTTGGCCACCCCAACTTGGGACTAGTGCGGTCCCCAACAGTAACCTATAATTTTATTGGTTTCCTTAAAGTCTAAAAGCAGGCTCCTAGAGCTGGCCCATTGAACTGGAGAGATGGTTCAGCAGTTAGGAACCTGGCTGCTCTTCCTGAAGACCTTGGGATCAATGCCAAGCACCCACATGGTGGCTTACAACCATCTGTAGTACCAGTCCAGGGGGATCTGATGGCTTCTGTGGGCACTTTATTCATGTGGTACACATACATCCATGCATGCAAAGCACATAGAAAGTGAAGGCTGCTCAGTGGATCTAACAGAGCTACATGACAGGAGACTCACTGAGCAGGAAGGGTTTACAGGAGAGATGAGGTCAAGTTTATTCAAAGTATATTCAAAGACTTTGCAGGGATTCCCCTAGAGCTTGAGTTATAGGTGGCTGTTGAATGAAAAGAAGAAATAAAAAGGAAAGGATATGACTGCTCCTTGGTGTAGTGAGGGAAAATGTATTGTAGATAAAAGGGAGAACATAGCTAGAAGCAGAGACATCTGGAAAAGTCCAGAGTGGATGTGACTGAGCTGGGCCGTGTCTGGAGAGGGGGAGGAGAAGGGAGAGAAGAGGAAAACTAGGAACAGCAGCCAGAAGCTCAGAGGTACAGAAAAGTCAGGTAGCCAAAATGCCTGGAAATGCCTGGATTGTAAGAGGGTTGGGGGTGGGGTGGGGTGGAGTGGAGAAGCGCCAAGCCCCTGGGCTGGAGAGGGGGTCGGGGTGCTCCAGCCACACCCTGTTGCCTGTAGGAACTAAGGAATGCAGGAAGAATCTGGAGGCCACTCCACTTTGGTATGTTAAACAGGCACCTTAGCCATTTGTCCTGGGTTGGAAACTTAACAGCTGTGAGCAGTTGTGAGCTGGGAACTGAACTCAACACATGCTCCTAACTGCTGAGCCATCTGTCCAGCCTGTTTTGCTTTTTAACCGGAGAAAGATGGATGGATGTACCCTGCATAAAATCTGTTTGAGGTCCTCAGTAATCTGTGAGAACATACAGAGATCCTGAAACCAAAATGTTGGGACTTCCTGACACACACAGCTCTCCACCAGGACTCTGGGAGACACTGTGGTAAAGGGGTCTAGGTGCAGGAGGAGGAGTTGTAGGCAAAGTACCTTCAGGTCTTGCTTTCAAGCTGTCTAAGCTCCCTTGTGGCCCCAGAGTTCATCTCTCTAGCTCAGAAGCCGTCAGCTCTCAGGAGTGTCTGGCGCTGTTAGGCAGCTAGACAAGCATCACCTGGCTCAGGGGTCATTAAGAATCGACCTTTCACACACATCCACTTACCATATGAGAAGGTAGGGTTTTGGGGGGTAACTTGCTTTTGGTCAAAAGAATGGAATCTAATGTCCACATCTGACCAGGGTGGAGACTATCCATTCTGTTCTGTACCAAAGATTAGAATATTACATACTAGTGCCCCCCACTCCATCTTTTTAGGAGCTAATCTAACTAGACCTGTTAATCACCTGGCCAGCAGACAGCCCTTCTGGAAAGCTGGTCATTTGAAAACATGCAAAGTAAATGGACTAATAATGTCCTGAATGAGATAATGGACTAATAATGTCCTGAATGAGATAATATGCTTAATACGTTCCTGGAGTCCCTCCCTCAATCCTGTTCCTTCTGGATATTCACTGCTGAGTCTGTTGCTTTTCTGATTTATAACTCAAAAGGTTAACCTTTTTCTTTCCTCCTTTCTACAGCTGTTTACATTCCTCCATTGCTGACCCTAACTCACAAAGTGTTACTCTTCTCTCTGTCACTCCAGACAGCCCCTGCTAAGATTATGACTTGCCAGGGCTATTGTCTCCACCCCCACCCGTCCTCCAACTAATAAAATGGATCTGGAGTGTCCTTCTGAGTGAGTCTGGCTTTGTTATTGGCATTTCTCTCTCTCTCTCTCTCTCTCTCTCTCTCTCTCTCTCTCTCTCTCTCTCTCTCTCTCTCTCTTTCTTTTTTTAAATCAAGAACACTCTAAGAAGTCGGGCAGTGGTGGTGCATGCCTTTAATTCCAGCACTTGGGAGGTAGAAGCAGGCGGATTTCTGAGTTCGAGGCCAGCCTGGTCTACAGAGTGAGGTCCAGGACAGCCAGAAACCCACAAATGGGAACTCCCTTTCCCCAGTAATGTTTGGACATCCACGTGCTCACTTCTGTTGTATGTGGTAATTTCGTGGAACCACTAAGAGTCACGGTGATCTGTCCCCACATACCCACAACGCTATAAAACTCCATAGAGAGGAACAAAGACCCAACCTCTTCAAGTTCTCCAAACACGGAGGATGAGGTCCGTGGTGCCGTGCACCCTCTTTCTCTTGCTAGTGACTGCCCTGGTCCCATCTCACGCGGGTGAGTGCGGGGTGGAAAGTGAAGCCGTTTCTGCAAGGAGGAGGGAGGGAGCTGACTAGCGACAGCACTGGGATAGCTACATCTTGGCCGTCGCAACCCTCCCTCCCCTCCTAGAATTAGGCAGCCCCTGCCAGGTTTCCTTCTCCAATCCGTGTCCGGAGTCCTAGCTCTCCTCCCAGCGGGTCCACCTGTCCCCAGGTCCACCTAGGTTGACCCCTCACCACCCCTAGGCTCACACTCCCTGAGGTATTTCACCACCACCTTGTACGATCCTGGCTACCGCAAACCTCGGTTCACCGTCGTGGGCTACGTGGACGACACACAGATCGTGAGCTTCAACAGCGACTTGGCGAGTCAGCGGGTGGAGCCGCGGGTGCCATTTTTAGCGCAGGACCCTGAGCATTTGGAGGAGTTGACACGCCTCGGAAGGGGGATCTTAATACTTGGCCGAATCGAACTGTGGACCCTGTTCGGCTACCATAGCCAGAGAGAGAATGGTGAGTGACTCCGAAGGCTAGTCTACAGTCTCCGCATATTCCTACGGTATACCTTGGGTTGGTGAAATCTGCAAGTTCCTGCCGCCCTGGAGAAGCCTGCAAAAGTTTACTGTGGTTTCATTTCAGTTTGTAATAGGCTTTGACCTCACGCGCAAGCTATGTGCAGTGAGTGGGACTAACCTAGGACCTCTTTGGCTTCAACAGAGTCTCACACTGTCCAGTGGCTATTCGGCTGTGACATAGGGCCAGACCATCGCTTCCTCCGTGGATATAAGCACGTCGCTTATGACTGCCAGGATTACATCTCTCTGTCTGAGGACCTGCGCTCCTGGGTTGCTGTGGATACCGTGGAGGCTCAAATCACCAGGCGCAAGTGGGAGGCATCTGGTGTTGCTACATCGTGGAGGTCTTTCTTGGAGGGCAAGTGTATAAAGTGGCTTCTCAAATACCTGGATAAAGGGAAGGAGATACTGCAGCGTGCAGGTATGAGGGGTAGCTTCTACTGGCCCTACAGCAGAGTTTATGAGAAGGAAAGAGAACAGGACCGATTCCTAAACCACCTATTGTGAAATACTGCCCCCCAGGCTCAGCAAGGTACATGCTGTAGTCACTGTTTCAAAATCAAAATAGCTGTGATTACCCTCACTGGAGATTCTAGTCATTCACACCCTCCTATGTTCCCCAATCACAAGGAATCCAGTACAAACAACACCTGATCTACAGAGATACTAGTGTCTATAGGAACTAGGTTAATTGATGGTATGCATGTAGTGGCCGATGCCTTTAATCTCATCATTGAAGAGGCAGAGGCAGGCAGATGGGTGAGTTGGAGGCCAGCTTTGTCTACATAGCAAACTTCAGGATAGCCAGGATGGTGTGTGTGTGTGTGTGTGTGTGTGTGTACACTCCAGTGAGACAGCTAGCCAGAATGGGGTGTGTGTGTGTGTACACTCCAGTGAGGCAGCTTTTGTGAGTTGTCATTCATTCTGGAGTGGGCTTTTCAGTGTTGTAGGTGTTTATGAGTATTAAGTATCTCCTCACTCAAGTGTCTATAAGTAACCTTCAATACATTTATGGGATTGCCAAACTAGTGTTGGATGTTAAAAATGGGCTTGGATGGAATCCTTCATTTGGTTGTCGCTGGAGTCCTTTCTGGGGTGAATAGATATCTATCATAACTCTCCAGAGAAAGTAGTAAAACACTGCACCTGAGTGGGAACACAGCAGGACCAAAATGGGCTTGGGAGGATCAGTCTCATGGTTCTTGCTATGGGATATAAGACATGAAATTGAAGTCAAACCATCCATGGGGGAAATTACTGATGTGGCTCTTCTCCATGTGGTGTGGAATGGCAGCTAAGAGTTGCATTGCCCTTGGCGTGAAGATAGGACTGGCATCTGGGACTGCTTCATCTGAAGGTGTATGGATAACCTATACGGGAATACCAGGGTGGTTGTCTTCCTCAACATGGCATGAGATCTATCCCAACACCAACAGCAATTTCTGAAATAACACCTGTAGGGCAGGATCCTAAGCAGACAGTGACAGCAGTTGTGTGACTTTTGCTGCAGGGCAGTTGAGGCTTGCAACTGGGGCTAAGCCATCTTTCCAGAAAGACTTTGCCCACCTAAGGGAGGAATTACAATGGGGAAAGAGACATGCAAATGCTACCTTTTTGTGCTAACTTCAAATTGGAGTGGTAAACAGAAAGGGGGAAAGTCAGAATTGAGGTGCTGGCTTACCATTTCTTATGACTGGGGGGTGGAAGGGGAAAGAGGCATAAAGGAAAGAGTAGAAATTACATCTGCGCTCCTAGAATCCAAAGACTTGGAAACTGTGGTAAGAATAAGACAGTAAAGAAAAGGAAAGTGAAGTAAAAGTAACAGAATACCCCTCAGGCCAAGCTTTAATTCAGAGGAAAACCCTATGATTCAGCATGCATATGGGACCTTACTAATGATTCAGTATGGGAAACCTTGATAATCTGGAGTCTTCTGCCTCTGAACTTCTTGAAACAAAAGCTTTTTAAAAAACTGAACAGCCCATACACAGGGCTCTCGAGGCTATGGGGCACAGATGCAGGTGGGACCTGAGTAGACATAGAGAAATTGAGTGCTGTCACTGCTCCTTACTCTATGAAACAAAGGCTGCATAGTCTGAGGCGATACAATATGTGCTGCACATGTACACACACACACACACACACACACACACACACACACACTCGCATCCCACCCCTCATATTTGAATGTTTGGTTTTCAGAGTGGACTGTGTGTGAAGGATTGGGTGTGTGCCCATGTTGGAAGAGTTTGTCACTGGCAGTGGGCTTTGAGATTTCAAAAGATTTTTCTTTTTTCTTTTTTTTTTTTTTTTTTTTTTTTTTTTTAGACAGGGTTTCTCTGTGTAGCCCTGGCTGTCCTGGAACTCATACTGTAGACCAAGCTGGCCTCGAACTCAGAAATCTGTCTGCCTCTGCCTCCCAAGTGCTGGGCTTAAAGGCATGCGCCACCACTGCCCTGCTTTCAAAAGATTTCTAGTTAGCTTGCCCCCTTCCTTTTATAACTTGCCTTGGTCATGGCATCTTGTCACAGCAATTGAACAGTACTAAGACATTTGCCATGGGTGCCCCATCTGGGATGAACAGATAGTTGCATATGCCTCTCCAGAAAGTTACCAGACACCCTTTTCTCATTGGTCTGGAGCAGAAGAAGCCTCCCTGATTTCCAGATCCCACAGGATCCGCCTTCTTTCAAGGACTGTATTGTTGCTTCTCTCATCCCTGTGACAAAGTACCTGAAGAGAAGCACCTTCAGGGAGGAAGAACTTACTCCGGTTCTCCAACCATCAACTAACAATTCACAGGGAAGCACACAGGGGTGGGAGTAGCTCAAGGCCTCAACCTGGAACCTTGCTCACCTCTGGGCAAACCAGGCAGCAGAGGACAAGTTTATAACTTTCAAGGCCCACCTCCCAGTAACCAACTCCCTTCAGCTACTGCATCCTAAATATTCCACTAGAATCATTAGCATCACCAGATACAAAGTATCAAACACCTGAGCCATGGGGAAACATTTTCCATTCAAAGCATAATAGTGACTCCATCTTTTTGGGGATGAAGTGGTACTAACCCTGAAGAGTGAGTGCCAGTTCCATTTTGATCTCATTACAGATCAGGAATAGATGCAAGGAATAGATGTTTCTTCATCTTAAGTCCATGCTGTTTAAGAGCTGCTGTTTAAATTTTCAACTGTGGGGATGATCACATGACTAATGATCACATGACTAATGATCACATGACTAATGCTCATATAGTCCATAGGAAAGAACAGAAGGTTGTTCTCCTCTGACTCTTCTCCTCAGACCCTCCCAAAACAAATGTGACCCATCACCCTACACTTGAAGGTGATGTCACCCTGAGGTGCTGGGCCTTGGACTTTTACCCTGCTGACATCATCCTGACCTGGCAGAGGGATAAGGAGGACCTGACCCAGGACATGGACCTTGTGGAGACCAGGCCTTCCGGGGATGGAACCTTCCAGAAGTGGGCAGCTGTGGTGGTGCCTTCAGGAGAAGAACATAGATACACATGCCGTGTGGAGCATGAGGGGCTGCCTGAGCCCCTCATCCTGAAATGGGGTAAAGGGTGTGTGTGTAGGCATAGTGTCTGTCCTTGGGGGAAAGCAGGAGCCCTTCTGCAGACCTTGAACATGTCCCTCACATCTATACTCCCGTCCCCGCCTCTCTCTCAGAGCCTCCTCCCTCCCCTACCACACCTATCACTGGGATCACTGCTGGTCTGGTTCTTTTTGGAGTTTTGGTCACTGGAGCTGTGGCTGTCATTGTGATGAGGAGGAAGAGTACAGGTAAGGATGGTGTTTGAGATTTGGGTCTTACTGAGAAATTTCAAGCCCTGGATACAAATGTGCCCATCTTCTGTTTTGTTACTATAAAGTGTATTCATTCGTGTGCTTTAGCCACTTAAGGACCATTTTTAAAACTAACTCTGTAAGGAACACCTGGAAATAGAGGACAGGGGCTTCACGCTGAGGAATGTATTGATGTGGACACGACTCTGAGGCAGAGTCTCCAGGAGGAAGGAACAGGCCTCTGGAAGGGTACTCCATTTTTTTTTTCCTGTACAAATCATTTCATCATGTTTCCTGACCCTGTTCCAGGTCTGTCTGCAACCACACCCCTGGATTATAGCCCGAGGTCTATGACCAGGAGTTTCCTCTGGAACCGAATTGCTCTGCATCCTTTTCGCTGCCTTTATCCTTCCAGAGGTAGAAAAGGATGTTAACTTTATCATTTTTATCATTTTATTTCCAACCCTTGACCTCAAGTCCCAGCCAGCACTGAAAGTCTAGGAAGGAAACAGAAACCTAGTCCCTCTGCCATTTGGTTAAACAGTCCTGCAGCTGGGCACAGCCGAGTCCTGGGCTCCACTGTGGCAGAAGTCCTGTATCTTGCATAGGACCTGGTATTGTTTGGTTTTTGTGTTCTTTCCCTGAATATGAAGACTCAAGCTTGGGGTTTTGGATATTTCTAAAATTAAAAAAAATCTATAAGCCTCTAATGTCCCATATAAAATTTTGTTATGTTTAAATGATAAGAATTTAGATTACACTATTTGTGTCTGTAAGTCTGTGGAATTTTCAGATAGCAACCAGCAAGAGACTTTCATCATGTAAATTGCTTATTGGATCTTGTACCTGAGGCTATACTCAGTGAGAGAGAAAATAACTCAGGGCTGATGACAGGTCCATATGTCCTTATGTTGTCAGGGTAAAATACTGTATACTGTATTCCCACTTGGGACTGTTCCTTGTTGTGGGTACTGATCCGATGGTTGACATCAGTGGCCTCAAACCTTGTTACAGAATCCTCATACCTCTTCCCAGACCCCCACTGACTTAGACTGTAAAGCAGGGAGGCCATGTATTACATTTTTTTCTTCCCCTTTTTTGGCAGGTTCTCACACTGTACCCCAGCATGGACTGGAATTCACTAGTTAGCTGTGATGGCTAATCTTCATTGTCAGCTTGACTGGATTTAGAATCTCCCGGGACTTGCAATTCTGGAACTGTCTCTGATGTTTCCAGAGATTAACTGAGGAAAGGAAAGCTGTTTGTATGTGGGTGATACCAACCTATGATTTAGGGGCCCAGACTGAAGACAAGGGAGGAAGAGGAGGAAGCCAGATGAGAGCCAGCATCTCCACAGTCTGCTGCTGGTGCATGGAGAACTGAGTCATCCCAGCCACATGTTCCAGCTCCGTGAACTCCACCTTGCCTCTCCTGCCAGGATGGACTGTACCTTCTTAAATCAAAAACCAAAGCAAACCATTCTTACCTTAGGTTGCTTCTTTCAGACTTTGTTTTGTTTTCTTTTGTTTATATATTAATGAGAGAAGTGAGTGATACAACGTCTACTCCCATAAATCTTTCTGCCTTCATCTGAGTGCTGGTATTGCAGGTGTAGGGGATAAATCTGCTTCTAGAATGACTAATGTTACCAGCCGTGATCTATGTTCTTGAAGATGTGTGGTCTGAACATCAGCAGGCTCAGCCCAAGATTATTATACAGAATCTCAGCTCAGACCCTGAATCTTGTTGAGATGTCCAGGGGACTCATGTATACAGGAAAGTTAAGACTTTCTATGCTTTTTTTTTTTTTTTTTTTTTTTTTTTTTTTTTTGAGACAGGGTTTCTCTGTGTAGCCCTGGCTGTCCTGGAACTCACTCTGTAGACCAGGCTGGCCTCGAACTCAGAAATCCACCTGCCTCTGCCTCCCAAGTGCTGGGATTAAAGGCGTGCGCCACCACCGCCTGGCTTTTTTGGCTTTATTCTTTTCTCACATAAAACAACCCAACCCTCCCTCCCCTCTTCCCTGTACCTCCCACCAACCTCCACTATAAAACATGTCTTTAATCCTACTTTTTGGAGGCAGATCTCTGTAATACGAAGCTAATAACCTGGTCTACAAAGCAAGGACTAGGGTTAGGGTTAGGGTGGCCAGGCTGGTGAGTTGGGGATTCAGGCTAGCCTGGCCTGAATTACGGTCAGAACCTGTGCCCCCTCATAGCCCTAACAAGCCATGGTCAGCTGACTGTTTAACAAGGTATTTAAAAGATTCAAATACCTTGAAACAGGAGGAGGAAAGGAGATTTATTCAATATGGCCACACTGATAAGAAGGACAGAGGTCTATCAGTTTGCAAGGCTACCTTCTGACTACTCACATAAGAACAATGTTTAAACACAAGACGAGATATGCATAGTCAGGCTGTGATCTAGCTTCATCATTAACCCATCATTGTCTGGTCTGTAGTCTCACATCACAAGGTGACCGGACACTTCATTAGAAGTATATGAAATATCTTTTCTGAGGACAGGTTCCTCTGGCTGGCACCAGGTTTCAGTGTCTGTCTCTCAGCGTGAGATTCCTGGTACAATTCCAAATCTTGGAGGTTCCTTAATTCACAGCCACGCGTTTGAAAGGAAGGGTGTATTGTCTTTAGACTATCTGCATCCCTGCCAGACTGGTTATATCCAAAAGTTCACATTTTAAACCTAATCCTGGATGTGACTGTATTTGAGGTTAAAGACTTTGGAAATAATGAGGGCAGGATGAGGGAGCCTTTATGAATGGGATTGGTCCTCTCACAACAGAGAAACCAGAGAGCTTATTTCCCATTTGAGGACTTAGCAAAGAGACAATGTCCATGTATCAGTAAGTGAGCACTCACCAGGTACTGAATTAGCCATAGCCTTGACCTAGGGTTTACCAGTCTCTAGAACTATGAGAAATAAACTTGTGTCCTGTATGAGCTAACCAGTCCCTGGTATTTTGCCATAGCAGTACAAACAAATATGCTTTGTTCACATTGTACATGTTATAAAACCAGTCTCAAACATTCATTTCCTAGGGTCCAGATCTCATTTGATATGTTCAATGAGATTCAGGCCTGGTGACAAATGTCTGTAAGACTAGCACCCAGGAGGCTGAGGCACAAAGATTGAAAGTTCTTTCTTGTTTGAGGCTAGCCTGGTCTACAGAGTGAGTTCCAGGACAGCCAGGGCTACACAGAGAAACCCTGTCTCGAAAAACAAACAAAAAAAGAGTTCTTTCTGGGGGACAAATGTCCCACAGCCCCCTTCCTTCCTGGTTTGGATCCCGCCTGCCTGGTGTACAGTCTCTACCTGGGTCTCCTTCATCTTACCCTCTCCTTTGTCATCCCTCAGCTCCACTGTCATACTGGCTGTCCTGTTGCTAGGACCTCTTGGGCTCCCCCTTTTGTGTTTTGTTTTGTTTGACCAGGCCAGCTCAGTCAGTCAACAGGTTCTCCAGCGCAGGAGTGAGGATTAAAAAGAAAAAAGACAATTAGATAACATTGTAGCATGACCCTAGTCAGTTCTGAGGCTGAGGCAAGTTTATTTTTTCCAAAACCTGCTTTTATACCATTTTAATTACATACAAGTATTTAGGTCAGTTCTAGGTTGAGGAACTAGCAGTACAATAGATGCAAACAGTCAAGGAACAAGCAAGGCAACAAGCTCCCTTGATCACTGTTTCTAAGGGTGCATCAGGACGACCAAAGTATCTGAGCCTACTTCCCTGTCCTAGCCAACAGTCATATTCATGCCTGAAGCCTACTGAAGTTCTAGCCTAAGATTTAGATTCCTGACTGAAATTACTTCCCTGTTTAGCCTAAAATTAGATTCCTGCTTGAACTTACTTCCTTGTCATGGCCCAGTGTCAGATTCCTGCCTGAAGTCCATTTCCTTGTCCTTGGCCAATGTCAGATTCCTGCCAAGCGGATCCAAAGCTCTCCACATTTGTTTTGGCCCAGGTTGGCTTCAAGCTCTCACTATGTAGTTGAGGATGGTCTTGAATTCCTTATCTTTCTGCCTCCGCCTCTCATAGGTGTTTGCCAATGATACAGAATGAATTGGGGTCTTTGGGGTGGGGGTTAGGCGCGCTAATAAAGTAATTTAAGGTTAGATTCAAGGTCTATCCTTAAGAATCACAAGGTCGGACTGGGCAGTGGTGGCGCATGCCTTTAATCCCAGCACTTGGGAGGCAAAGGCAGGTGGATTTCTGAGTTCGAGCCAGCCTGGTCTACAGATTGAGCTCCAGGACAGCCAGCACTACACAGAGAAACCCTGTCTCGAAAAACAAAACAAAAAAACCCCCAACAACAACAACAAAACTCTGGAGAAAATGACGTCTTACAGGAAGTATAATCCAGTGTGGGATTCACACGTGAGGTGCGATTGTCACTGACCACAGACCATGGGTGCTGTCTAGGAAAGGAACAGTGCTTTCCCTTTAGAAACCCAACACTGCCTCTCACCAGACACAGAAAATTTCCCTTTCAACGGGATGTCTAATTGCATTTTCTCACCTCTTACTCCAATCTTTTTCAGTTAAGGAAGATGAAAAATGGGCCCACACATCAAATCCACCAATTAGAAACATAGTGGAGTGCCAGGATTCTTTTTATCCTCTCATGTTGATAAGCCTAGCTCATAAGGATCATCCCCTGTTTGTCTTTCTTTTAGATTCCGTAAGGCCCTGGCTTGCCATTTCTCTTTGATTTGTTAAGTGAGAAAATTAGCCAGGAGCTGGGATATCCCAGGTATATTGTGAATTTCCATTGGTATTTTCATCAATACTTATGGTTTGGATTCTATAGCTTTTACCCAAGGCTCCAGTCATGCCCGGGCTCTCATAGTTCAGAAACCTCTAACTTAATGAAGCCATGAAGATTCTAAATCTAAACATCAGTGTGCAAAAACCTGCTGTAACTTAGAACATGAGATACCGTAGGGCGCTCCAAAGCTCACTTTAAAATGCTCAGGGTTGATTTTGTCCCAGCTGTTCTTCTGGAAAAATGGTATCCGGACAACTGGAGCACCATCCCTGCAGGTGATCATAGACTGCCAGGGCCAATTCCCAAGCCCTAGAGGCAGGCAGCACCATGAGGTAGACAGCCATTTCCCAACATTATGCATCAGGATCTGTCTAATTTCTTCCCCATAGAGTTCTCCTAAAGAGAAGGCTTTTAAGTACTTAAAAAAAATTTTTGTCTTTGTGAGTCATTCATTGATTCCCTACCCCCACCAATCACAGACACACACACACACACACACACACACACACACCATGCACATATGCACAGGTGGCTAACCTTACCTTCCAAGGGCTAGAACTTCAGGTATAAGCCTCCAGACTTAGATTTGACCTGAATTTCTTAAAACAGGAGATATATATTCATCGTACGCATAAGGCTAAACCATTTGTGACTGAATTAAGAATGGGATGTTGGTTTAGTGGGTATTGGGGAAGTGTGTTTAGATTTATTCTTTTCTGTTTATTCTTATACTAATGTATGTTCTTGTCTCTCTCTGAAAATTTATTGCCATTTGATTACTGATTTGATTTTCCTTTTCTCACTACCAACTTCTGTGTGAAACTTCAAAAGGAACTTCAGATAGTGGAAGTGACAGAGTCTAGAAGCTGCCACTTCAAAATACAGGTTTCTGGCAGGGTGATTATTTTGAGTAAAGAGATTTGGTGGCAAAGGCTTTACTCTGCTATCCACTAACCAACCTAATATTCTGACCCACAAAAACAGAAAACACCTATCTGGTCCTCTCCCTCAGTTTTGTTAAATGACTCTTATGGAGGGAGGCTGGTCAGCATCCTGGACAGACTTTTGTCAACTATCATTATCTGCTTTAGTCCCATTCATTGTTCCAAAGAGAGTAATCTTTGAAGTTTACACACCAGCCTGTTCTCTGGACCCAAAAGTCCACTGATGTTCTCCAAGTCCATTGACCTTCTTGAAAAGTCATATAGACTATCCCCTGACATTTTGCATTCTTATCCTACCCAGAAAGGGCTATAGAAGCTTTTATAAAGCCCATGCTATTCTTTAAGTCTCAGCAAGCCCCCTGCCTCAGCCTCTTAAAGTGGTGCGAATAAAGGCATGTATCACTAAGTCCAACTAAAAGCAGTAGTTCTTGAAGCTCAATAAAACCACGAAGTTACTTAGATACTTTCATAGGATTCATGAAGCCAAAATAAAAAGCTTCTGGAATTTATTTGCCGTATTTACTGTATTGTGCTTGATGGTGAGCTAGTCTGTTGGGAGCTCAGTATGAATCAAGGTTGTGAAATAAAACTAGTTAGGAGTTATTACATTCTCCACCACCACTCACTTGCAGAATAAGAGGAAGTTGCACTTGTGAAATGTCTTTTTAGACAGAGTTTCCAGGGGCTGGAGAGGTGGTTAACAGTGCCTTGGAATCTCATAGATGACCCCAGTTTGGTTCCCAGCACCCAGGACTCCCAGTTCACAATTTCTCCTAACTCTACTTTCAGGGAATCTAACCCCCTCTTCTGGCCTCCACAGGCATCCTCATATTCTCAGTATACACTCACACAAACTCACACAGATACACATAAATAAAAATAAATTTAAAAATGTCAGTTGCATGTAGTCCACACTGGCCTTACAGTCAGGTCAAACTTCCTGCCTCAGCACAGTCTCCAAAATGCTGGGTGTACAGGCATCAGTCATGACCAACCACTAAGATCTATGGTGGGGGATTGGGGGTGTTGTTATTTTGTCGTGTGTGTGTGTGTGTGTGTGTGTGTGTGTGTGTGTGTGTTTTCAGGTTGGGTGGGTTGGGTTTTTGGTTTTTCAGACATGTTTTTTTTCCTGTGTACCTGGCTGTCCTAAAACTCACTTTAGACCACAGATCCTCAAACACAGATCTACCTGCCCATGACTTTAAAGAGCTGGGACTAAAAGGAGTGTGCTGCCACCTCCAGAGTGTGCCAACACCTCCAGGCTTCAGTTTCAGTTTTTAACACTCCAATATCATATATTGAATTCCTTTATTTTTTTATATGATAAGAATTTGGATTCTATTATTTGTACCTCAAAGTACACTGAGGCCAGACAGGGAAGCCCAGCTAGAAGAACAAATCCCACCAAGCTGCAAACCTGCCTGTATCCAGCCCGAGTACTTACATATCTCTTTAATCACATTCTTATACTGTCCAAGGCCAGCTTCAGCACTGCAGGGTAAACTGAGGAAGGAAGCAAGTGTGGAGTCGGCAATTGGGGATTGGTGTTGGTAGCAGTAGTTGGTTCCCTGTTCCTGAAGACCCTGCCTGGGGAAGAAACTCTTTGGGGTCTGACAAGAAAGAAAAAGAGAGAAAAATTTCTCTCTCTCTCTCTCTCTCTCTCTCTCTCTCTCTCACACACACACACACACACACACACACACACACACACACACATCTTCTTAAAATGTCAGTGTAGTGTAGTTTAAGTTGGCCTCAAACTTATGTCCAATCTCCTGCGGAAGCACAGCCTCCTAAATGCTGGGATTACAGATGTTGGCCACCAGGAACTGCTTAACTGTCAGTTTTTGACACAGTAAATGTTGTTAGATATAACTCACATGAAATTTTGAGATCCTTGATCATGTGTGAGCACAAACAAGAGATCCTGAATCCCAAACATTGAGAATCTCATAGGACAAAGCTCCTTAACAGGACTGAGAGAGTAGATGTGTCAGAGAGCACCAAGTACAGGAGGAAGCGGGTTTTCATAAGTCCCCAGACTGAGGTTTTGTTTTCAAGGTGTCTGTGGTGGGAAAGCCATGGGTTGGGAAGTCCCTTGTCCCCCAAGAATTCCCTCTGGGTAGCTTACAAACTGTGTCAGTTGTGCTGTCCTTTCAGCTGGACCCTTGTTCTCACTCCCAGTACATGTAGGAATTTTGGAGAACTACTCACAGTCACTGTGGTATATCTCCCCACAACCCACAGCACTATAAACTCTACAGAGAGGAACAAAGTCTCAGTCTCTCCAGATTTTCCACACATCAAGGATGGGTGCTCTGGCGCTGTGTGCCATCCTCCTGGTGCTTTCAGCATTCCTGCCTCTGACCCAGACCAAGAACAAGAGTTTTGCAGGTGAGTGTGGGTCTGGAGGGAAACAGCCTCTGCCTGGAGGAAAGAGGGAGATGGGAGCAGGTAGCTCTGGGCAGGAACAGGGAAGTCCCTCTTCTCATCACCCAGCCAGACTCTCCAGCTTCCTTCTCCATCCCACCTTCAGAGCCAGGTGCCCTGAACCCCTACCAGCCTGTGCACCCACCGGAGACCGCAGGAGGTCTGGGTCTCTCCGTGCTCTGTCTACAGGTTCACACTCCATGAAGTACTTGGTAACCACTACCATGTCTCGACCGGGTCTTCGAGATTCCCATGTCTTCATTGTTGGCTATGTGGACTACATGCAGTTTATGCGATTTGACAGTCATGGAGCTACTCAGAGGATCCAGGCGCGGGGACCCTGGATGAAGCAGATGGGGCCTGAGTATTTAGAAATGGAGAGAAAGGCTTCAGAGAGGCATTCACACAGGGCCCAAGAAAACCTGAGATTCGCAATCCAGGTCTATAACCAGAGTGATAATGGTGAGTGACCCCTTCACATCTCCACAGACTGATCTGAGTCATCCAGGGTCCCAGACCCTAGGTTTGGCCAGAGGCTGCGGGATCTGCAGAGACCCAGAACCCAAGAGAATGGTGGACCTAGGGCTGGTTTCCAGTGTAGGTGAAAATTCCATGGGTGCGTGTTACTGACTTTCTGGCCTGTGGCAGTCTCTCACACTTTCCAGTGTTTACTGGGTTGCGACCTGGGGCCAGATGGACGCCTCCTCCGTGGGTACTATTCACATGCTTTTGATGGCCACGATTATATCAGCCTGAACTCGGACCTGAGAACATGGACTGTGGCAGACAGGACGGCTCAGATCACCCAGCGACAGTGGGAGGCACATGGTGTAGCAGAGGCCTTCAGCTACTTCTTGAAGGTCTTTTGTGTTCAGTGGCTACTGAGACACTTGGAGATAGGGAAGGAGACTCTACAACGCTCAGGTATCAGGCCTCTATCTGTACTCAGAGTAGGGAACTTACTTCCAAGGAGGGAGGAAAATGGGACCAGCTGAAATACTACCTCTCTCTTTTGCTTCCAGAGTTGGAAGGGAGCTCCTGGTTTTCCTGACCCAATGTCAGATAGTGACTGTCCCGGGGCTCATCCCTCCTTCAGGACAGTTCAGTGTCTCTCAGGAGGATAAGATAGAAGACTCCTGAAATAACCAATAGCCACTCCCTTCAACCTGCAGGCCATTGTGAACTATGGCCTCCCATATGCTAGGTTCTCTGCTCACACCCAATATCTTTGGAGGTCTGACTTAAGTGGTGCTGAGTCTCTATGCCCTCCTCCCAGATATCCTCTTTTCATGGTAGAAAATTTGGGAGTTTTCTACTTTGCACTGCTTTCCTATAATATTAGATTTTTACCCAAGGAATAGATTATACTGATGCCTAAGTGTAGACTACTTGTTTGGGGTTTGCATCCCTTCTCACCTTGATTCTCCTGTCCATTGCCAGGACAGAGACACGAATATTGCTTAAATCCCCGAAACAATACACAATGCTTGAATTTTCCATTTTTTCAGATCCCCCAAAGGCACATGTGGCCCATCACCCCAGACCTGAAGGTGATGTCACCCTGAGGTGCTGGGCCCTGGGCTTCTACCCTGCTGACATCACCCTGACCTGGCAGAGGGATGAGGAGGACCTGACCCAGGACATGGACACTGTGGAGACCAGGCCTTCAGGGGATGGGACCTTCCAGAAGTGGGCAGCTGTGGTGGTGCCTTCTGGGGAGGAGAAGAAATACACATGCCGAGTGGAGCATGAGGGGCTGCCTGAGCCCCTCACCCTGAGATGGGGTAAGGAGAAGTTTGAGCACAGAGCCTGTTATCAAGGAAAGACTCCTGAGTAGGGTCTGTGCTAGGAGCTGGGGGTTAGGGCCCTTCAACTCTTCCCTCTCTTCCCCTTTCTCTCTTCCTAGAACCACCTCCTTGGCCTGTGGTTGGAACAGCTGTTGGTGTAGTTCTCCTTGGGGTTGTCATCGTTGGAGCTCTGATTGCCATTGTGATGATGAGGAAGAAGAGTGCAGGTAGGAAAGGGATTGGGTCTGAGGGTTTTCAGTAGATTTGAATCCACACATGGAAATGTGTTTGTTGACCATTTTATTACATTAAGATGCAGCTATGTATGAGTGCTTACCCAACCTAGGGCTCTGTGTAGCACCCTTTGTTGTCTTTGTTATTGAGACAGGACCTCTCTACATACCTCTGGCTATCCTGGATCTGACTCTGTAGACCAGACTGCTCTTAAACTCTTGAGATCCACCTGAGTACTAGAATTAAAGGTGTGTGCCACCATGCCTGGCTGCACTGGTCCTTTGTAAAGTCCAGGGCTCTGGGGAGGGCATTCCTCTAGGACATCATCATCCTGAATCCCACCAGTCATTCTCTTGCCTTATGCGGAGTTACTCAGATAACTTTCCCAGGAATCTACTTTGGTCATTCTATTTCTACCTTGTACTGAAGAGGTCAGCTCAGGAGCTTTGGAACACTTGTCCCTCTGGAAGAGAGAGGGTAATTAACATTCTTCAGACCACAGGGAGTGGGGACCCACCTGTGGGTGGGGGAGGCCCAGAGGACATGGACACATTCCACAGGATGGACAACTGACCACCCACAGACAAAGGAAGTCACTGCCACCTCATTCCCTAAAGACCAATCAGTTTAAAAGTCAGGCTGTTCTGCCAATCATAGTGTGCCTAGCTGCTGTTTCTCTATGCTACCCCTGGAAACTGTGTAAAGGTCCACTGAACTAGCTGCCTTGGGTCATCGCCTCTCCTTTTGGATGCAGGATGACCCCAGCATGCTGGAACAGTAAAAGTTCTCTTGATTTTACTTTGATCCTCAGCTCTGTGTTGTTCCCTCAGGGGATCCCCAGTAAGCTAAGGCTCCTCAGAGTCTTACAGTACCATCTTGTCCCAGCTCTTGACTCTCTTTACACACTAGGGAAACACCTAGTAAGAGTATAGGAAGGAAACAGAGAGCATCTTCACTTTCCCAAACATTTCTACAGCTGGGTACCACATGAGTCCTCAGCTCCACCAGATGAATGACCACATGCTGGACCTTGACCCGGCTGGACTTTGACCCAGCCCATGGTGATAAGAAAAAGCTGGAACTGCAGAGAATGAATCTGGCAAGGGTGACATTGACACAGATTCGATGTAAGCTGTCCCAGCCACAGAGACCAGTGCCAGGGTGTCAGTAAGGAGATCAATGATCCCTGTGCCCCAGGATCCCATGTGAGAACTGATGTTGATGGTCGTGTTTGTTCTGATCTGGCTTTCTCCTGTTCTTCCTTTTATCCTTGGACACCAGCACTCCAATATAATATAGTGAATTCCTTTATTTTTTAAATGATAAGAATTTGGATTCTATTATTTGTACTTCAAAGTAAGACATCAGCCTGGGGAACTTTCAGATAGTAGCCAGTCAGACTCTCCTTATGTAATTATTACACCTCATGGGAGAGAGGACAACATGTATCCATCAACAGGACAACTCCCTCCCTTTTCATTCTCAGCTGCACCCCCATCCCTAACCCCCACTCCCACCACTGATTCAAAAATGTAATGCCCATATAAAACCTGTTTCCATCACAGATACTGTTCTCACCACTAACATCAGTGGCCACAATCTTGTCCTAAAATACCAAAGACTCTTTCCAGCTCCCCCATTTAGACTGTTTGGCATGTAGCCCCGGACTTTGTCTGTCTGTTTGTTTGATTGTTTGTTAACAGCATCCCACACTGTACCCCAGGCTGGCTTGGAACTCACTATGTAGCTGTAATGATGAACCTTCATTGTCAACTTGACTGGATTTGGAATCTCCTGGGAGATGCAATTCTAGTCACATCTGTACGATTGTTTCCAGAGATAAGTTGAGAATGGAAGGCCCACCCTGAATGTGAGTGAGATCATCTCTTGGGTTGGGGCCCAAGGATAAAAGGACAAGAGAAAGCCAGTTAAGAGGATCTCTGCTTTCTGCCTCCTGATCAACTCAAGTCCGAAGAATCCCAGCTACATCCTGCTGCTGCCATGTGCTCATCATGCCTTGTGCTCAGATGGACTGTTCCCTCTTAAACCATGAACCACAATAAACTTTTCTTTAATTTGTTCATGTTGGGTATTGTGTCACAATTATGAAAGTGGTCGCACAAATCCATATGGGCCTTGGAGTCTCTGTAGCCCTTCTTTCCCTGTTCTAGAATGCTAGAAAAACACATATGAATCTCCATACCTGGTAGCCAAAAGTACTTACATTACATTTCATAAATGTGAGGTTGATGCGTAACCCAGGACATCTTTGTTTACATCCTTGCAGTTCTGTGATCTGAACACCAGCAGCCTCTGTACATACTTGGTTATACAGAGAATCTTGACTCTTTTCCAGACTTCCTAAATTTTTTGGTTTTGTTTGTGGTTTTTGATTTTTTATATTATTTATTTTATTTATATAAGTATACTGTCACTGGCTTCAGACACACCAGAAAAGAGCATCAGATCTCATTACAGATGGCTGTGACCCACCATGTGGTTGCTGGGAATTGAACTCAAGACCTCTGGAAGAACAGCCAGTGCTCTTAACCACTGAGCCATCTCTCCAGCCCTGGTTTTTCATTTGAGACAGTCTCACTATGTATCTTTGACGACCTGGAACTGGAAGTACAATCAGGCTGTTCTTGACCTCAGAGAGGTCTTATTATAGGAGGTGCCTATGTCTGTCCTGAGTACTGGGAATAAAGGCCTGTGTCTCCAAGCCTGGTTTCTTTCTGAATCTTGTTGAGATGGTCAATGGACTCCTGTGCATAGGAGAATCTTGGACTCCCTGGTCTACAGGACTTGTAGACAGATCCCCTGAGCTGCAGGATCTGTTCCAGCTGTGTGCTCTGATGAGATCACTGAGTACAGGAAGGGCCAGGATGCAGTCCTGTTCTCTTTCTTGTCTACAATCAATCAATCCTTTTATGATTTTATTTATCTCCAAGGTTTTAAATACTATTTTGTTTTTGTTTTTGTTTTTCGAGACAGGGTTTCTCTGTGTAGACCTGGCTGTCCTGGAACTCACTCTGCTGACCAGGCTGGCCTCAAACTCAGAAATTCGCCTGCTTCTGCCTCCCAAGTGCTGGGATTAAAGACGTGTGCCACCACTGCCTGGCTTAAATACTATTTAATATTGCCACCTAAATAAGTTTCTCTTGCCCAAACAAGGCAGCCAAACTTTACCAGACTTTTCTGTCTCAGTTGTCAACATGTTTTCTTTGTGTGCAGTTCCTGTCCTCAAACAGAAAATGTATTCTGCTACTTGTACAGTCCTAAACTTTTGGCATCACCTTTACTTATTTTATAGTCTATATTTAATTAAGTAAGAAATATTGTTGTTGGGTTTTTTTTTTTTTTTTTTGGTTTTTTTTCGAGACAGGGTTTCTCTGTGTAGCCCTGGCTGTCCTGGAACTCACTCAGTTGACCAGGCTGGCCTAGAACTCAGAAATCTGCCTGCCTCTGCCTCCCAAGTGCTGGGATTAAAGGCGTGTGCCAACACAGCCCGGCTAAGTAAGAAATATTGTAATGTCCATCTTTTAAATGAACCCCAAGTTCAATGTCTTTGGACTCTTTTTTTCTGCTCATACCTTACTGAAAAGGAACTGGTTTCCTAGTAACTAATAAATGACTTTCCAATTGCTTTATTCCCAATTTGTTGTTCTTAATCAGAATGATCCTTCATTTTATTTAGTTTATTATTTGTTTTTGAGACACAGTCTCTGAAGCTGAACTGTAATCTCATGTGTCTGTTTTCCAGTTCCTGTGTTTCTAGAGATGCACTGCAACATCTTGCTCTTGGTTTGTTGTTGTTGAATTATTTATTCATTGTAAACATTAATACACTTTTAGATGTATAGCTGGTAACAATTTCTCCTATTCCTTTTAAAAAATGTATTTGTTTATTTTTTTGAGACAGTGTTTCTCTGTATAGCCCTTGCTGTCCTGGAACTCACACTGTAGACCAGGCTGGCCTCAAACTCAGAAATCTGCCTGCCTCTGCCTCCCCAGTGCTGGGATTAAAAGCATGCACCACTACTGCCTGGCTCTCCTATTCTTAAACTGTCTTTTTACTCTCTAATGGTTTACTTTGCTTGGCAGAAGCTTTTCAACTTCATGCAATCTTATTTGTCACCTCTTGGTATTATCTCCTCAGCTATGAATCCTTTCCCAAAAGTCATGGTCTAAGGTTTTCATCCAGCAGATTTCAGGCTTTCATGTTGCATTTAAGGTCTTTGAGTTTATTTGTCTACAGGGTGAGAGATAGGGAATGTAGTTTTGATCTTCTACATGGGGATATCAAGTTTTCCCAACACCATTTGTTGAATAGGTTTGTCTCCCCTCCACCCCAACCCACTCCCAATGTATGTTTTATGTATTGTGGTTGAAAATAAGATAACTGTATGTGTTTTTTTTTTTTCAGTGATGAGAGGGTCAAAGAATGCCACAAATATTACACCAAGCAACAGACCTTACCTTAGAGATTTATTGGCAGTGTGCAAAAAAGGTTGCCTTTGAGTGGGGATAAGAGAAGGAGAAAGAGGAGAGAGAAGAAGGGAGAGAGAGAAAGTGCACAGTAATTACTTGGACTTCATAGGGAGGTATGAAACATGCACATATGTGACCATGGCAAAGGTGGAAACTTGCTGCATTGGGCATTGGGATAACGGGGATGCTGGCCAATAAATGGGGATTGGGGAGCACCTAGTTCTGGAGTGTGGTTATAACACTGTAGCTATAGATTATATCTGAGTTCTCTATTCCATTCCATTGGTTTGTGTCCACTTCTGTGCCAGTACCATGCCTTATATTTTTCTTCTTGTTGTTTTAAACTATGTCTCTGTAATAGATTTTGAAATCAGGATTTTAACACTCCTAGTATTGTTCTTTCTGCTAAGAACTCTTTGGTTGTTGGGACCTTTTTCTACATCCATATATTTAGAATTTTTTTATAGTTCTTTACAGAATGCCACTGGGGATTGCATTGAATTTCTAGATTGATTTCAGGAGTATAGCCATATTTGCAATATTAATTTTTACCTATTCATGAGCATAGGAGGTCTTTCCATGTCTTCCAATGACTTGTTTGTTTGTTTGTTTATGGTTTGATTTGATTTTTGAGACAAGGTCTGACTATGTAGGCCTTGCTGGCCTGAAACTCACTTATGTAAACCAGGCTGGTCCCAAAGTTGCATTAATTCTCCTTCTTCTTACTGTTGAGTGTTGGATTACCTGTGTAATCCATAGTGCCCAGCTTTAGTTGGTGTTTTAAATCTTTATTGTAGATCTTTAACCCCCTTAAGTTATTTCTAGATATTTAGTCTAGTTTTATGTATTTTTTGGAGCAATTATGTCTGGATTTGTTTTCCATACATGTTTGTTGTTGGTATACTGAACAGCTGTTGGCTTTTGTATGGGGCTTTATGTCTTATTACTTTGCTGAAATTATTTTAGATTTCAAACACAGGTTCATGTCACTTACAAATAAAGTTCATTTGACTCCTTTACTTCCAAGTTTCCCTTTTCTTCCTTTCTCTTGTGTTGATGTTCTTAAGACATCAAGAACTATATTGAATAGGAGTAGGCAAAACAGACACCCTTTGTCTCCTCTTGACACAAGTGATTTTGGAATCCACATCATTGCTTCAAAAACACCACTCCTAACATGTCTGTTTATGTTGTTTATTTCTTTTTAGTTTAGTATTCATGGAACACATTTCTAGAAAATTGTCCATTTCTTTTTAGATTTTTCCAGTTGACTATAAAGTTTGAGAGTGCTATGCTGAATTTTGGTAATATCTGATTTAATGGTCCATATTGTCTTAGTTTGGGTTTTATCCCTGTGAAGAGACACCTTGACCCAGGCAATGCTTATAAAGGACAACATTTAATTGAGGCTAGCTTATAGTTTCAAAGTTTAGTCCACTATCATCGTGGAAAGCATGGCAATGTGCAGGCAGACATGGTGCTGGAGGAACCAAGAGTTCTACACTTTAATCCAAAGGCAGTCAGGAATAGGCTCTGATCGCACACTGGGCAGAGCTTGAGTTTAGGAGACCTCAAAGCTCACCTTCACCATGACATACTTCCTCTAACAAGGCCAAACCTCCTGATAGTGCAACTCTCTATGGCCAAGCATTCAGACACATGATTGATGGGGGCTAAACCTATTTAAACCACCACACACATATATGAGTCTCAGTATGTAGTCCAGGCTGGCTTAGAACTATGTAGTCCTGTGCTAGACTTGACGGTGAACTTCCAGTAATCTGTTTGTCTCTACCTGTTGGGTATATAGGTGTTTGTCACTATGCCCAGCCTTCTTCATTGTGGGTATAAACCTACAATAGAATGGAAATGAAACAATACTATAGGAGTAGGCTTGTGTGGGTGAGCAATGAGAAAATCCTGCAAACATGACCCAAAACCACATGAAATGTTAATTGGTTTTTTTTTGTTGTTTTTTTGTTGTTGTTTTGTTTGTTTGGGGGGGGGGGTTGATTTTTTCAAGATATGGCTTCTCTGTGTAGCCCTAGCTGTCCTGGAACTCACTCTGTAGACCAGGCTGGCCCGAACTCAGAAACCCGCCTACCTTTGCCTCCCAAGTGCTGGGATTAAAGGCCTGCGCCACCACTGCCCAGTTACTTGTTATTTTTTTATTTTTCTTTTAAAGGGTTAATTTTAAGAGCCAGATGATGATTGTGCATGCTAGAGGCAGAAGCAGGGGAATCTCTGAGTTTGAGGCCAGCCTGGTCTACACACTGAGTTCCAGGACATCCAGGGCTACAGAGTCTGTCTGGCTACACACCCTGTCTGTATATCAAAGCTCAGGAGGATTGAGGTGGAGGCTGGCTCTCCTGTGATTGACAATCCTGGTTCCTTCAGAGTACTCTATCTGTGCTGTTAGACTTTCTCAGGGGAGAAGTACTTTGTCAGACCAGGGCCAAGTAATGCCACAGAGAACATATCACACAGCAGGCCTCATGCAGGAGATTCATTGGGGGTGTGGGAGGCCATCTCTGAACAGGTGCAAGAGTGAGAAGTGTGATAAAGATGGTGGAATGGGTTTTTTACAAAGGGTATGAAACTCATGCCAACAATGAAAATGTATTTCTGAGTTACTGAAGATGGGCTGGGGATGGACTTGGTTCCTAGAGTTCCTCCTTTTTATTATAAAATGTGAGGAAATAGGAAGGGTGACTGGTGAGGCAGGAATGGGAAGGACTTGCTCTTTAGACTGCTTCCTGCTATCTGGGGGCATGGACATCTTTGTGGACCCAGTAAAGCTGGGATGCTAGCTAGCTACATTCTGGAAGACCGGGATGTTTCGCTTGCTGACTGGACTCTGCAGGACCATCTGGAGCTAGGGAGTGAAGGCAGCATCTGTGAAGCAGGACCACCTGGCTAACTGCTATGAAGCTCTCCGGAATACTGATGTTGAAGGAACACGTGGAGCTGGTGTTTTGCTGGAACAGATGCATATTAGGTTAAGGGGTTTAGGGGGAATTTTTTTACTTAAGTTGTACATTTGAAAATTTTAGGCCCCTTGTCCTAGTAATTGATGGAGGGGAATCCCAAGACCAGAGAAAGGGAAAGACCACACTCTCAGGAAAGAGCAGAATAGGCAGGTGAGGAGACAGGCTGTTTATTGAGAATACTCATCTGGAGTATTTTGACCTGTAAAAGGTGGATTCAAGTTGATTTTCTGAAGCTTGCAGGAATTTTTTAAGTTTACAAAGAGATGAGTTTTAGACATGTTAATATAACACTGTTTGTAATCTGAACTGAACTTCACATTGTTAAAAAAGGCAGTAGACTCCTGCCTTTGAGTCATAGTAAAAGGATGGGGGCCTAAAAATGATTTGGAGTCAAAAGCATGAACACTTTTCTCCATCCAATAAGACTGAGTGTATATAGATTAGACAGATGTTTTTAGCACATTGAGAGGCACTTTTAAGTCTATACTTAGAAAAATCAAAGGAAATTTAAAATCTGAAATCTTAAAATCTTAGTACAACAATAGCATGGAGAAGGAAAGAAATCTGAAATAATTTTATTTTTACTTATCTCTTTTTTATTTTTATTTTTTCTTATTCTCTTTACATCCTACTCATTGCCCCCTCCCAGTCACCCCCTCCTACAATACTTCCCCATCCCCTCTCCTCTTCTCTGAGCAAGAGTCCCCACCCCACACCACCCGGATCCTCCCACCCTGCTACATCAAGTCTCTGCAGGGCTAGGTGCATCCTCTCCCACTGAGGCCAGACAGGGAAGCCCAGCTAGAAGAACAAATCCCACCAAGCTGCAAACCTTCCTGTGTCCAGCCTGAGTATTTACATATCTCTTTAATCACATTCTTATATTGTCCAAGGCCAGCTTCAGCACTGCAGGGTAAACTGAGGAAGGAAGCAAGTGTGGAGTCGACGATGGGGTTGGTGTTGGTAGCACTAGTTGGTTCCCTGCCCCTGAAGACCCTGCCCCGGGGGCAAGAAACTCTTTGGGGTCTGACAAGAAAGGAAAAGAGAGAAAAATATTACACACACACACACACACACACACACACACACACACACACACACACACACATCTTTTAAAAATATCAGTGTAGTTTAAGTTGGCCTCAAACTCATGTAAAATCTTGTGCTGTAGTACAGCTTCCTAAATGCTGGGATTACAGATGTTGGCCACCAGGAACTTAACTGTCAGTTTTTGTTTTTAACTGCAGTTTTTAACTGCTTAACTGTCAGTTTTTGACACAGTAAATGTTGTTAGATATAACCCACATACCATTTTGAGGTCCTTGATCATATGTAAACACAAGCAAGAGATCCTGAATCCCAAACATTGAGAATCTCATAGGACAAAGTTCCTTAACAGGACTCAGAGAGAGTAGATGTGTCAAAGAGCACCAAGTACATAAGGAAGTGGGTTTTCATAAGTCCCCAGACTGAGGTTTTGTCTTCAAGGTGTCTGTGGCGGGAAAGCTGTGGGTTGGGACGTCCCTTGTTCTCCCAGAATTCCCTCTGGGTAGATTACACACTGTCAGTTGTCCTTCCAGCTGGACCCATATTCTCACTCCCAGTACATGTAGGAATTTTGGAGAACTACTCATGGTCACTGTGGTATCTCCCCACAACCCACAGCACTATAAACTCCACAGAGAGGAACAAAGTCTCAGTCTCTCCAGATTTTCCACACATCAAGGATGGGTGCTCCGGCGCTGCGTGCCATCCTCCTGGTGCTTTCAGCATTCCTGCCTGTGACCCAGACTATGAACCAGAGTTTTGCAGGTGAGTGTGGGTCTGGAGGGAAACAGCCTTGGCCTGGAGGAATGAGGGCAATGGGCTCCAGTAGTTCTGGGCAGCACCCGAGAAGCAGCTCCTTCTCATCGCCCAGCCAGACTCTAGCTCCCTTCTTTATCCCACCTTCGGAGCCCAGTGCTCTGAACCGCTCCCATCCCGAGCACCCACCGGAGATCCCAGGAGGAGGAGGTGAGGGTCTCACTGCGCTCTGTCCTCTCTACAGGTTCACACTCCATGAAGTATTTGGTAACCACGACCGCGTCTCAACCGGGTCTTCGAGATTCCCATGTCTTCAGTGTTGGCTATGTGGACTACATGCAGTTTATGCGCTTTGACAGTGATGGAGCTACTCAGAGGATCCAGGTGCGGGGACCCTGGATGAAGCAGATGGGGCCTGAGTATTTGGAGACTGAGAGACAGTTTGCAGTGAGGTATTCACACAATGCCCGAGAAAACTTGAGATTCGCAATCCAGGTCTATAACCAGAGCGAAAATGGTGAGTTACCTCTTCACATCTCCACAGACTGATCTGAGTCATCCAGGGTCCCATACCCTAGGTTTGGCCAGAGGCTGCGGGATCTGCAGAGACCCAGAACCCAAGAGAATGGTGGACCTAGGGCTGGTTTCCAGTGTAGGTGAAAATTCCATGGGTGCGTGTTACTGACTTTCTGGCCTGTGGCAGTCTCTCACACTTTCCAGTGTTTACTGGGTTGCGACCTGGGGCCAGACGGACGCCTCCTCCGTGGGTACTATTCACATGCTTTTGATGGCCACGATTATATCAGCCTGAACTCGGACCTGAGAACATGGACTGTGGCAGATAGGATGGCTCAGATCACCCAGCGACAGTGGGAGGCAGTTCATGAAGCAGAGACCTTCAATCACTTCTTGAAAGTCTTGTGTGTTCCGTGGCTACTGAGACACTTGGAGATAGGGAAGGAGACTCTACAACGCTCAGGTATCAGGGCCTGAAAAGGAACTCCTCTATCTGTACTCAGAGTAGGGAACTTACTTCCAAGGAGGGAGGAAAATGGGACCAGCTGAAATACTACCTCTCTCTTTTGCTTCCAGAGTTGGAAGGGAGCTCCTGGTTTTCCTGACCAGATACTTTTGGTATCATCTTTACGTATTTTATAGTCAAGATTTAATCCAGTAAGAAATATTGTAATTCCATGTCTTAAATGAACCCCAAATTCAATGTCTTTGCATTTCTGCTCACACCTTAGGAACAAGGAACTGGTTTCCTTTGCCTGAACTACTTTAGCTCTAACCATTTAATATATCTAAATGTATATATTACACATATACATAATTGATGAATAGAGCAAAACTCTAAGGAGCAAGCTGGAACATCTTTGGTTTTTGTCTTATCGTTTTTATAAATTCCCCCCTCCACCCCCAGGATAAAGTTCTCTGTGGAAGAAAAATATTACTTTATTCAAAAACAGACAAAATGTTACACAAGTGGGAGTGTAAATGAAATTAATCATTCTATCTACTAAAAAAGACACACAATCCAGGTATTTTATTTACAAGCAGTAAACCTAGATTGGCCAGGTTTTGAACTATTCTAACTTATTTTTTCAGCCATAATGTCCCTTGTTATTTGCTACTTTTCCTTGCCAGGTGCTCACTGTCCACTTCCTCCCATAATGGCCTCCTTTACCTCTCTTCTCCTCTCCTGGCAACTCCCTCACTCTATCCTCAAGTCCCACCTTTCTCCCTTTACTGCCCAATCCCAGGTCTCTATCCTTTTATGAACCAGTTAAATAGGCAAGCAGGGTTTACATAAGGACACTTGCTGTAAGGGGTTGTCTGGGGATCCTGAGAGCCAATGTTTAGCATTAGAATACAAGGGAGTTATAGCAGGATTGTTAGTTAAAAGTTTAAAGCTGTAATTTTAGCTCTCTCACTCCATAAGCTCATTCTAAGTTCAAAGCTGTGGTTGGTTTGTTGTTGTTGTTGTTGTTTTTGTAATAGAATTACCCACTCCTTACTTTATCAAGGTGTTGTACCTGTGATCTCATCCCTGGACCTGACCTAGAATGAAGGTCACTAGTTTCCTTGATCACTAATTTTCTTCCTAGAGTAACTTGTGTGCTTGTGGCAGATGAAAGCTCACTGAAATTTCTAATCTATGCAGCTGTCACTATTCTACAAAGAGGAGACACATGCTACTTTTGACTCTAACCTTAAACTTTCTATCAACTAACTGTCTCAGCTTCTTCTAGAAAGTATTTGAATCAAATCAGAAACTCTGTAAAGTCAGTAATTCATCTAAACAGCATTCATTCATGAAAGTTCACCTTCATGTTGATCTGTAGGAAATTTGCCCAACAGAGTGGGCAAATACCCAGGAACCCATCATAACAGATTATAGGCAGAAAAGGTCTTTCTTTGCCCAATCATGCTATGCCAGAAAAATGAGGAATACTGCAATGATGAACATAAGAAGGCAAATCAGCAGCAGAAAGCAGCAGTCCTGGGATAAAGCCCTGAGACCACGCCTTTCCACGATACACCCATTGCAGCTGTGCACAGAGATAGGCCGTCTCCACCATGCAAAGTGGTGAGTCGTCTCCAGGAAGCTCATTTGCCTACTACAGCTTCTCCTGCATAGTGTCTACCATTATACTTTTACAATTGCATTTACCCACTTTAAGACACTTTCTGATACCTTTATAACTTGCATTTACATATCTTAAAACATTTTTTATACCCTCACAACTTAAGTTTGTGTATCCTCAGACCTTACATAGACATTACACTTTTATAAAGGGCTCCTGTCAACAGTAGAAATGTGTCATACTTGGCAGCTGGGGATGCATGGCTGCTGGCACTGAGTAGCTAAAGCAGGCTGAGGGCAGCTTTCTACATACAACTTTAAGAAAAAAAGAAACAGGGGCTGGAGAGATGGTTCAGCAGTTAAGAGTATTGGCTGTTCTTGCAGAATGTCTTGGTTCAATTCCCAGCACCATATGGTGTCTCGTGACCATTTGCAACTCTAGTTCCAGGAGATTTGATGACCTCTTCTAGCCCATTTGGGTACCGGGCACACATGGTGCACATACATACATGCAGGCAAAACACTCATATACATAAAATTAAAATAAATAATAAAAAGTATGAATAATGCAAATGACACAAACCAACCAGGTAATTAGTGTGCAGCATATTAATACAGTTCTACACACCTTCAGGGATGAATTAAAACATGAAAAAAAGTCAGTCATTAGTAAAATTCCATTGTGATAAAGTAAGTTTAAACAGTAATATCATTTAGAAATATGTTCTTGGATCTGTCAAGTCTAGGCAACAATGGCTATAAAACAGAAGGAGTTGTCTCTAGGGTGAGGAAAAGGGCTGTGAGTGGGGAGAGCACACAGGGCTCCTAGGGTGTAGTAATGCTCCACTTTTCAGTCTGACCCATGACAGAGTTTTACTATGAAGCCACACTGGCTCCAAATAATAAAATAATAATAATAATAATAATAATAATAATAATAATAATAATAATAATAACAACAACATTATTATTATTATTATTATTATTATTATTATTATTATTATTTGATTTTTTGAGACAGGGTTTCTCTGTATAGTCCTGGCTATCCTGAAAGTCACTCTGTAGACCAGGCTGGCCTGGAACTCAGAAATCCACCTGCCTCTGCCTCCCAAGTGCTGGGATTAAATGCGTGCGCCACCACTGCCAGTTAAGATCCTTAATACAGTAATCATGTGACTTTTGTTTATGCCTTGTTTGTTCCTTGACTACTTTGTTTATGCCTTTGGACTGACCATATTCTTTGTGTGTACCTAGAATGATAAAAAAGCAGACTGGAAAAAAAATAAACCCCCTTTAGCTTCAACTCTAGCTGGTGTCATGTTATAATGTTGTCTAATTGTCTTTTCTTTTTTAAAAAAAATTTTATTTTATGTTTACAAGTGCACTGTCACTGTCTTCAGACACACCAGAAGAGGGCATCAGTTCCCATCACAAATGGTTGTGAGTCACCATGTGGTTGTTGGGAACTGAACTCAGGACCTCTGGAAGAGCAGTCAGTGCTCTTAACAGCTAAGCCATCTCTTCAGCCCTGTCTTTTATTTAATTCTCACTTCCTCCCTCAAGACTCTGTTGACTGAGTTGGCTTGGACAGGGACAGATTCAACTCCATTATGAGCCTTTCTGAGTTTGAGATAATCATGTGACTTCTCCCTTTGAGTCTGTTTGCCTGATGTGTTACTTTTGCTGATTGGCATATGTTGAACCATACTTGTGCCCCTAGAATGAGGCAAATTTGGCCATGGTATATGATTTTTAGGAATATATGTTAAACTTGCTTTATTGGTATTTTTAAAGAATTTTTTTTATCCATGTTTACCAGAGAAATTAGGATATAAATTTTAGAGTTATTCAGTTTGGCTAGTTTCACAAAATGAGTTTCTTGATGTTCCTTCTCTATTTTATGAAATAATTTGAGGATCATTTGTCTTAGTCATTCTGTAAATGTCTGACAGAATTCAGCAGAGAGTCAATCTGGACTGGGATTTTTTTTTTTTTTAATTTGGAGATTCTACATCCCTGCTTCAACAGTCAAAGTCAACTAAAGAAGTTGTCTATAGCACTCTTTAAGAGATGAGTGAACCTCAGGACTGCAAAGGAAAACAGTCTAATGTGAAGTAAGCAGTAACTTCTTATACCAGAGGATAGTGTCAAGTACAGAAGATGGGGGAATCACCATACGGAAGGCAGAAACAGTATTTATCCTGGCTGTACTGCTTATGGTGGGCAGTGCCACGTGTGGCAAGTTAAACTCAACCAAATTAGGGAGACCCTGCCAAAAAACAAATTAAACATTCAGTTCCTTGGGTACACTGGGCACATCTTAAATGGCCAATGGCCACATACAGAAAGAAGCTACTCTTCTGAAGAACACAGATACAAGACATTTGTATTACTGCAAGTACTGTTAGACAAGATAGAACCAGTGATATTCAAACAGTGCAGACCCTGGGTATCAGAAGTGTCACTAAGTGTACAACTTTAGGACACTCAGGTTGTATTTCTCTGGTCTCTACTCAGCAACTATGACTTTCTACTGTCTCAACCTTTTGGTATTAAAAAATGACCTGGTGAGCTGGGTCAGCAGGTAACGACATTTCCTACCAAGCTGGAGACTTGAGTTTAATCTCTGGAACTGATGGTGAGAGAAGTGTCTCCCACATGCTATCCTCTAACATGTACAGACATCACACACACACACACACACACCCCACACACTCACAAAATAAATTAATGTAATAATAAAGAGAATGAATTGGTGGGGCTGAGGAGATGACTGAGTTGTTTCAGAGCATTGGTTACTCTTCCAGAGGACCCAAGTTCAATTTCAACCACCTGTATGGGCTGGCTCACAACTGTCTGTAACTCCAGCTCCAGTGGATCTTATGCTTCTAATCTCCCTGGATACCAAGCATGCACATGGTGCACAGACATATATGCACACAAAAAAAACATATGCATAAGATAAATACATTTCTCGTTTAAAAAGGAAAATGAAGTAAGGTGTGATGACACACACCTTTAATCTCAGCACTTGGGAGGCAGAGGCAGGTGGATGTCTTGTGAGTTTGAGGTCACCCTGGTCTGCTTAGTGAGTTCCAGGACAGCCAGGGTTACATAATAGAGAGACCCTCTCTGAAACAGAGAGAGAGAGAGAGAGAGAGAGAGAGAGAGAGAGAGAGAGAGAGAGAGAGAGAGAAAGAAGAGAAAAGGGGGAGGAAGAAAGAAAGGGCAGAGAAAAGGAATCGAATGGAAAAATAATTGGTAGCAAGTCACCTTAGTGAATACATTCTCACTACATGTTGACTTCGTGTCATGGTTTGCAATGAGCTCTGAAGATGTTTCTGTGAAAGGCTCAGTTTGCTTAAACCTGACATGTTCTATGCTAAGAGAATATGCTGCTGAAGTGGGTGACAGGAAGTGATGAAATATAATGTCTCCTAGATACCCTTCTCCAATCTTCTTTCTCCTCTTCCTCCTGCTCACTCAGGCAGGGTCCTTCCTTTGTATAAACCTGTACATAACTCTCACCACATACTACCCAGTGGTAGGGTGAGTCACACCATGAGCCCTTCACTACTCGAGGGCAAGGACATCTCTTCAGGACTGGGTAGAAGTTTCTACTGAATTAAAACATTCAATTCTGGAGGGAGGTTCATTAAGACTTAATTATACAACAGAGTCCCAGTGTCCCAGGTGTCAGGAGCCATCCAAGAAAGGCTGACGGCGTACAAGTGACATTCTGGAGATGACGCATCATTTTGCTTGGTCTGCAATGGATAATTTTGAATTGCAAGGCTTTCAGAAATCTCATCTCAGGATTGATTCTTAGAGCTAATATGCCTTTTCTGTCATTATTAAATTAATATAACAATTCCTGGAGATTAGGTCACCCTATTTGGCAGACTTTTTGCAGATCAACGAAGATGTACTCTCTCGTAGTAATGTTATGTAGACAAATTGATGATTTCACAATTCCTAATAATGATTCCATAGAATCCCCAAGTTTATATAAGTAATTTGAGCCCTCTGTAATATGAAAGGTACAACCGGGGCTCTGTAAACCTTTGTGTGCCATGAGCTAATTGCACTAAGATAGAAAGCAGGGTTGAAATGGATTTATGATAAGGAAAACATTCCTTTTAGGCTATGTGAAACTATTATCTGATAACTAAAGGTAGTAAAATGGAATGAACAATTATTGTAGGTGCAAGGACAGAAGAGAAAATATTGACTGAATCTATACAAAACTTCAATACTATTGAGACTCTAGGCAGATGATTTGCTCCTTGGCAAAACCTTGCTAACTTAGACATAAAAATTACCATCTTAAATGTTTAATGAACCTGTGGAGATAATGGCAGATAATACATGTTTAGTTAGATAACTAGTCTTAATGGAAACACATGTAAACATCTCTGTTGTTACTTCTTATTCAATTTATGATTCAAATTTATGTTTGAACTTGTGAACATTTGAAAAAAGATGCATGGAATAGCATGTGATCATGAATCCTAAAAAAGTACAAGAACTAGGAACAATGACGATAAGAGCAGAAGCAGGAGAGAAGCAGAATGGAAGCAGAGAAGGGCAGAGCAGAGAGCTCAGACAGGTTAATTTTTTAGAGTCAGGTTGTTTCTTAAGATCAACAGAAAGTTAGTTCCCCCTTTTTTCTTTCCCTTAGAAATAAAGATTAGAATCTCTTTTCAAAGTTTGTTTCTTTATGTGGCTTTCTTTAGCTAGCAAAGACTTAGTGAACTCCCAGCCTCAGGGTGGGGCTGCAAAGAACCTGGGAGGGGGCAAAGAACTTCTTTACTTAATCCTCTACTGTTTAACAAATGGGTATTAATCACCAGAGGTCTGTGGCTTCTGGCCTCAGAATAACATAAAGTCAAGTCAGGTAAATGTTATTTGGGGCTTGTGCAGGTTCCCAGCATCCAGGAAGTTCCTGAAATTTACAAGATTCACAAGAACTCTCCCCAAGCAATTACAACTGAAGAATGGAGACTCTCTGAAATGTCTGATACCTGCAAGCCCTGCAGAAGGCTCCAGGATTTCAGCTTTCACAAGTCATTACCTATACTAAGTAGACTTTTTGGTGATACAGAGCTGTCTTTGATCATCCATGGTTGGGTAAGTCACCAAAATAACTAACTAGTTTACCAAGTTGCTCTTTTGTAGAAATGATGTTTTTGGTCTATTATTGGTGCCTCATCTGAGGTGAGTAGACATTTATTCATGTCTCCCCAGGAAACATCTCACATAACATCCCCTTATCTCCAGTAATGAACACATGAATAGCACATAGAGTCTCAAAATTAAACTTTGCATATAAATAAATAAATTAAATGTTGCAAGTCAGAATTTTATGGCCTGGTTGGTATTTCTCTAGTGAAGGTAGCAAAGTAACCAACAAAGTGTAAGATTATATGTCGCTGCCCATGTCCGACCAGCGGAATAAGGCAACGACAACCGTGTTCTTCTTCAAGCGGTTTATTCAGCTATCCCTGTACAGCGAGCTTCTTCTCTCTCCCTTCTCCTCCCCAGCTCCCGAAGCCCCTTATAAGCATTGCCTTGATCCTATCAGCAGCTGCCATGAAGTCACTGGTGATTGGCCATTCTCAATGATGCGAGGTGGGGTGATCGGGTAACCACACCTCTCAGCACATAAAACTCCATATATGGAGTTGTCTTTTCTCTTAAGCAATGCCTATGCCAAGTGCCACCTTGCAATGGCAAGTGCGGAGCCACTTCCCACAATTATATTGAACTGTAGTAACATTATTAAGATTACTTTGAATGTTGGAAGCAGGAGAAACCAAAGATCTGGGTGAATGAGAAAAATTCCTTCTTCACCATTATTGAACTACTAGGTCTTCCCAGCTGGGAGAGCTAACATCTACAAAACAACAGTACATAATAATGTCCTACAATGTTCTTCATTCTCCATAAATCCCTTAAGAAGCTGTTCCCACTTTATAAATAAGGAAGCAATGTTTAACAGGGCTGGAAAAATGATTCAGTAAGTAAAGGTTCTTGCTGCCAAGCCTGATGACCTAAGTTGAATCCCCAGGACCCAGGTGATAGAAGGAAAGGACCACTTCTAATCTCCACATTAACTCATACACACACACACAGAGGCATGCACACACATGCACACATGGATGCATGCACATATGAACAGATGCAATGCACACATACACACCACTCACACATAACAAATAAATATAATCTAAACACTTTTGAAAGGATATTTAAACAAATACAAATTAGAAAATAGGCAAACTTTCAAGCCCAACTATTTGCTAAATATGTATGTATATAATAAAAATCATACTACTCAGGGCAGGAGAGATGGCTCAGTGGTAAAGAGTAGGTGCTACCCTTCCAGAGGTCCTGAATTCAATTCCCAGCAACCACATGGTGGCTTACAACCATCTTTAATGTGATCTGATGCCCTCTTCTGGCATGTGTACTTGCAGATAGACTACTCATATATATTAAATAAATAAACCTTTAAAACAAAAACAAATAAACAAACAAAAAAAAAAAACCCAGACAACCAGAACACAAACAATAGATTCATATAAGAAATATGTGCTGGGCAGTGGTGACACACGCCTTTAATCCCAGCACTTGGGAGGCAGAGGCAGGTGGATTTCTGAGTTCCAGAGCGAGTATCAGGACAGCCAGGACTACACAGAGAAACCCTGTCTCGAAAAACCAAAAAAAAAAAAAAAAAAAAAAAAAAAGTTTACATGTTTTCAGCCAGGTGGTAGGGGTGCACACCTTTAATCCCAGGCTTTGGGAGATAAAGGCAGGCAGAACTCTGAGTTTGAGGCCCGAGAGTTCCAGGACAGCCAGGACTCCCCTCCCCCCTGCCACCAACACACACACACCCCAAAAAAAGAAAGAAAGAAAAAAGAAACATGGTTCCATTAGCAAAGCTCTGAAACTTTACAGATCCTTTATTTTTCCTATTTGAGTTCTCAAAAAGGGCGGTACAGCTAAGAATCTCCTTCCAAAAGGTTTTATAATTGTGCTCAAGTCCTTTTCATCCTGAGATTTTTCCATAAGAATATCCACTTTAATCCGACTAGTATTGGATGGCTGGAAAAGTGGGTATGCAACTACCCTCTCAAACTCTTTTCTCTGTTTCTTCACTCGAACGTGTTTCTCAGGAAGTGGGATCTGGCTCAGGCTTTTTCTCAAGATTCTTTCTTCGAGCCTTTGCTGTAGAAGTTCCCTCCCTCGAATCATGCGCTTCTGGTGATCTTTAATTTGGAGCAGCTCTCTCTCACGTGCCTGTCTTATCTTCTGTGCTTTCGGGATGCTATCCTTCTCTAGCATAATTTTGGGTAGTGTAGATTCACTGAAGAGTTGCTGCTGTCTCCAGGGTTTGTCCTTAAATTCTCTGGCCTGGCCTGTTCTATGAATGTGCCTTTCTATTTGCTTCTTCTCTCTCTCAGGCACCCAATCATGCTGTTTCTGTTTCCCTGTGTGTGGTGGTGGTTGTTTCTCTTCCACTTTTGTCTTTGTTTCACCACCTTTGTCTTTTTTCATCATGTCCATTATTCTTTTATTATAATACGACTCTGCTTTTGCGAGCCAGTAGTCGAGAGAACGAGCTTGCTCCCTGCAGAGGGCTCTGTTCTCCTCGTGGCATTTCTGAGTTACCAAGTGCCTTGCTGCTGTTGTATGCACACCACCACAACTCTGTCAAAGTGAGTTTCAGAATTTTGTAATTTTTCCTTTAAACACATTTAAAAGAAGTTTGCTTTCCCCAGTACTATTATAAAGAAGGAGTCTTGGGCCAGGAGTGGTAGCATGAACCTTAATCCCAGAACTCTAAAGTCAAAAGCAGGTAAAAACACATCCACCCACCCCTTTTATTTACTTTAGAGTAACAGTTTAAATTTTACACCCCATGCTCCCAGGCAAGCCTGGGTGTTCTCAAAGTATATAGTGCCCATCAACAATAAATAACTAGTTTTTAAAGTATATGGGTCTGGAATAATTTACTCTACAAGACTGAAAGCTGAGTAATGCCTCAAAGGGTCACCTGTACAGAAGAATTTTAAGCCTCGGGTCCCTTTTGTAAGTAGCTCCAAACTGTAGAGTATACAGATTATTTACCAGGATCTTTTTCTCCAGTGGAGACTGTTGACCTTCTGAAATTCTAGGGTCTCTGGATTCTTTTGCCCAAGCTAATCTAAAAGATAAAAAAGGCAAAGGTAGATTAGAGTGTTGAAGATACCACATATTTGCTCACCTATCATCCCAGTCAAAGATCTCAATGTTTTGGCCAAGAACAAGGGCCATTTCTCCATTGAGAAAACATTGCATTTCCCATGTCACAAAACAAAAAACAACAAAACAATGATCATTTCTTATGTATGAACTAAAAGCATACCTCTCCTGTGGACTCAATGTAAACCACTCAGAATCATTTCTTTGGCATGGACAGAGAAAAGAAATAGGCTCTTTGGTGAGGGATGGCTTAAGGGCACCCAGACCAGATTGTTTAGTTTCAAAGCCTTTTTTGTCTTCTGAGATAACTCTAGTCTCTCGTTTGGCCAGCTCATTGTCTTTCTGCACTTTGTCCAGCCAGGCCTTCTGTGCCTCTGTCAGCACATACAACATCTTTGCTTTGTTTTGTACTGAAATTCTATTCCTGTTTGATCATCTGGCCCTCTGCTTGCCTGACTGACAAGGTCAATCATCCTTCACCCTAAATCCATTTTGAGACTATTCCCTGCTGAAACTCTGCAGAGCTTTGTGACCCTCTGAGTTTGTTTATCAGGCTGATGGCAGCACAATGAAGACCACCAAATTTTTATGAGTCATTGCTGCTCAAAGCTCAGTTTACTGTGAGGTCACATTTAAGCAACTGAAGCTGTCCAGCACATAGGTTGGAAACCCTCAAACTATAGTCAAAAGCAAAGACTTTGAGGACTGGCAGGAATAAAACTGAACCATACTTCTTCTATTTCCTCAACATATGGTGCAGGGAAAGCCATATGGTGCAGGGAAAGCCAGCTACCTTCCATGTAAGTGTTTGTTTGTTTGTTTGTTTGTTTGTTTTTCAGAGTTAGGGTTTCTTTGTGTAGCCCTAACTGTCCTGGAACTCACTCTGTAGACTAGGCTGGCCTCGAACTCAGAAATCCACCTGCCTCTGCCTCCTAAGTGCTGGGATTAAAGGTGTGTGCCACCACTGCCCGGCTCCATGTCAGTTTCCTTATTTGTAAAAGACAGATATAAAGGGCCTGCCTCTTAGGGTCATAAAAAAAAAATATGGCTTAAGTATAAACAGATCACATGGAAAATTCTCAGTAAACAACAGCTACCTACCCTTTACAGGTAAGTTACCCTTTACAGAAAAGCCCCTTGGTCTCTATTAAGTCTTCCTAGTACACTTCGTCACTTCCTCTGTGGAGTTTTCATTTTTACAACTCACTTAAAAATCAATCACTATTGGGGGCTGGAGAGATGGCTCAGTGCTTAAGGGCACTGGCTGATGGGCCCTGAGTTCAATTCCCAGAACCCACACAGCAGCTCACAACTGTCTGTAACTGTAGTCCCAGGGGATCCAATGCCCTCGTCTGTTGTGCAGATGTATATGAAGACAAAACACCCATATACATAAATCTTAAACCATATCATGGGAGAGAAAGCCCATGTCTGACGATGCCTGGAGGGCAACAGACCAGAGGCTGGATAGCCCAAAGACCTAGGATAGAACCAAGTACTATTGAAAAAAGAATTTAAAAGTCACTGAGTGGTGATGGTACCTTTAATTACAGCACATTGGAGGCAGAGGCATCTCTGTGAATTGAAGGCCAGTTCTGGTCTACAACGCGAGTTCCCAAACAGCCAATACTACACAGACAGACCTTCTTTCGAAAAACCAAAACCAAAATAAATAAAATAAGTCAATGAAAGGATTCCTAATGATACTTTGATATACTTTTAGACTGGAGCCTAGTATCATCATCATCAGAGAGCATTCATCCAGCTACTGATGGGAGCAGATACAGAGACCCACAGCTAAACATTAGGTGGAGCTCAGTGAAGCTTATATGGAAGAGGAGGAGGATGACCCAGAGGGGTCAAGGATACCACAAGAAAGTGGCCCACAGAATCAACTAACCAGGGCTCATCGGGGCTCACAAAGACTGAACCAACAATGAGGGTTCCTGTATGGGTCTGACCTAGGTTCTCTGCAAATATGGTTATATAACCAAGGTGTTATTGTGAGTCACCTAACAGTATGTGTATAGGGTGAGGAGCATCTCTAACTCTTTAGCTGATTTTGGGACCCTTTTTCCTCTTACTGGGTTGCCTTGTCCAATCTTAATAACTTAATATGAGGGGATGTTGCCTAGTCTTATTTTAACATGATATGCCATGTTTGGTTTATATCCCTGGGAGGCCTGCCTTTTTCTGAAGGGAGAGGGGAGGGATTGAGAGGAGAGGAGGGAGAAGAAACAGCAGTTGGGAGGTATCATATGAGACAAGAATAGATTTAACTTTTTTTTTTTTTTTTTTTTTTTTTTTTTTTTAAGAAATCAATTACTATTGGGGTAGAAAGATGGCTCAGTGATTAGGAGCACTGGCTACTCCTTCAGAGGACCTACGTTCAAGTCTCAGCACCCACATGACAGACAGCTCATGACCATCTGTAACACCAGTAACAGGGGATCAGACTCCCCCTTCTGATCTCCATGGGCACAAGGCACGCATGCATGTGGTATACACATATACATTCAGACAACACTTAAAGAAGTAATCCTAAAAATCCAAAAAATATTTGTAAAGATCGATTATTGATTATCTATAGTCACATTTTGATGTTGACATTTAGAGGTGTGTATTATAATGTATAGCTACAAGTGATAAACTTCGTAATATTAGAGAGCTCTAATACCTAGTATTTTGTCTCACTGACTTCTCAGACATTCTTTTAAGATTCTTTCTCTCTCTCTCTCTCTCTCTCTCTCTCTCTCTCTCTCTCTCTCTCTCTTTTCATGAAACTCAGGCAGAGTCACACGGGGTAAGCAGGATTTGAACCGGGAGAGAGAGAGAGCAAAGGGCACGGGCTTGCCCTGTGCAGGCAGCTACCTTAGCTGCTGCGCCACCACTGGCTTGCTTTTATTTCTCTTTTTAATGTGCTGTTTTGTCCACATGTGTCTGTGTACCACATGCATGTAGTCACCCAGAAACCAGAAGAGGGCATCAGATTCTCTGGGACTGAAGTTACAATCGTTAGCAGTCATAGCTGGCTATAGCTGCCAGTGGGAATTGAACCTGGGTTCCTTAGAAAAGGAACAAGTGCTCTTAACTACTAGGTCATCTCTCAAGCCCTTCTTAGATATTATTTGCTTATTGTTTGAGATTAAAAGAATTACTATCCTAGAGCTTGACATGGAGGTTTCATACCTATTATCACATTTAGGAGGCTAGGTAGGAGAACTATGAGTTCTAGGTCAACCTGAGCTATAAGACCCTGCCTCCAAAAAATAATAATGACCACCTCACTTGCATTTCTTCTTTATAAAATGTATATTTTTATGTATATGAGTGTTTTGATTGCGTGCATTTTTGTGAACCATTTACATGCCACCGTGAAGGTATAAAGAAGGCATTCCATCTCCCAGAACTGGAATTATAGATGGCTGTGAGTACCCATGTGGCATGGATGCTGGAAAATGAACCAGGATCCTCTGAGAGCATCAGAGCTCTTCACCACTCAGCCATTTCTACAGCCCCATACTTTCATTTCTTCCACAAGGCATCCAATATAGTACTATGATCCTAAGTCTCAAAATTCTAACCATTATCACATAGTAGCTAAGCATCTTTCCCTCATAACTATCTCAGGGTTAGGGATTTAATTCAGTAGTAAAGGGTTTACCTACCAAAGCCCTGGAGTCCATCCCAGCAGGCAGCACATGCATGTGCACTCACACACATAAACATTTATTTTAGAAACAAAACTTTGCTACATATTGAGGCTGGCTTGGACCTTCTTCCTCTGTAGCCCAAGATGGCTTCAAACTCACAACCCTCCTGCATCAGCTTCCCTAGTGCTAGGATAAAGGCATGTTCAACCCTGCAGACATGCTGCATCCTTTTATTAAATCATGTGCCTTTTCTCCATGGAGTCTAGAGGGATGCCCTGTAGACTTTATATCCCCAGCTCAACCACTGACTAGTGCACTTTCTCCATATTCTAACTGTTCACCTGTATTAAAGAGAGAACACAGATTTCAACTATGCAGAGTCTGGTCTCAGCTTCTAACCCTTGCACGGGTGCTAAATATGTATTGGATAGACAGAGCTTTTGATGGGAAAGGAACATCATGCCTTATACTGCTTGTGCAGTAAAGGTAGCAGTCAAACCTTGGTGGATGTCTGAAGAATGTCAAACCTTAAAGGAAAAGTGGTGCTAATTTCAATTTCTACTTTGAAAGAAGGCACAGGTAAAATTTAGAGCGTCCAACCATCATAGTCTCGGCAGCAGAGCTTTGCTTAAGAATCACAATGACAACAGTTTCACCCCTAAGTAAAACAGCAGGTCTGTCCTCTTTGGCATCTTGCTGAGGGTTTTTAACTACTTCTCCATGGTTTAATCTGACACTAACTGCACAGAAAGACAGATGAGGGTCTCTTCTATGAAAGAGTACAGTTTATGTCCTTCAGAAAGTAGTTATGTGACCAGACTTAGCATGGTAATCAGGTTGGCTGCTGGAGGGCTGGGGACACTATCTTCAAGCTGGTCCTTCTTCAACACACTGTTTCCTTATTTTGTAGGCTTCTGGTGAATGAAAAGACACGATTTTATATTTACCCTATTGTTCACTTACTGGATAGCAGGTATTTAAACACAGGTGAACGCGAGCTTAGAGGAGTGGAAGATGGTCTGCAAGTGAAAGCCAAGCCTAATCCCTAGTAAATCCAAAAAGCGCTTTTGATTAATGACTAAGCTCCCTCATCTGGCAAGTGCCTAGGGAGAGGAGAGCCCTAGTCTCAGCAGTTGCACCACCTTCAAATCCCTAACTCCCTCTCAAATGCCTCGTGTGTCTTCTGCCTTCACCCTCACCATTCCTCACGCCTTACGAAGCTGACTCACTTAAGTGCTCGAAATTGCCCAAAGCCGACGCGCGGAAGCTGGTGCAGCCGAGGGACAAACGGCCAGGAAGGCCTAAAAGAATGCACAAGAATGCTTCTTAGCTTTGCTTTTGGCCACTGAGCAGCCGCAAAAGGACAAAAAACCAAAACAGAACAAAATTGAAAACAAAAGCAACAAAAATGGTCTCCGGAACCGCCAAGAGTTGCGGTTCTCTCAATTCAAGCGAAATCAGTTCCTCTGGAAAAATCATAGTTTTAGGGGGACGTTCCCGCCCCCTTCCCTTACTATGTGTAGGATTCCCTACCAAAGCAAATAATAGTCCAGCATTAGTGCGGAGCGGTCGCCTAACACTGGCTACTCGCCTTGGTTTAGTCGACGTCATAGTGCCACCGTAAACGCCCTTCCGCTAGAGGTTCGGCTCCCTCCTTTAAGCGGCCTCGAGTATGTGCGCCATTAATTATGACGTCACGACCCAACGGCCGCCAAGACCCGAAGACGCTCTAGCATGCGGAGCGCACTTGTTGCCCGGCGCCTTGGGGATAGGGCGCTCTAGCCCGCAGCTGGGATCTGTACTCTATCAGCTTTCCGCCTATGTTCGGCTGCACAAGGTTCCCCAACAGCTGAGGTTCAGGACGCCTAGCACTCCAAACACTGCTGTCAGAGGACCCAGTGGGAGGAGGACTCAGGTAATTCCCGCCTGGGAAGCCTTAGGGAACAACCTTAAAGGCCAGACTCCTGTGCCTCAATAATAAACTCCTCTTTTCCAGGTCTCATCCGCCATGGAGCTGGCCCGCCCCTGCTCCAACTTTCAATCAGACTTGGATTTCTGCCCAGATTGTGGCTCAGTCCTGCCGCTGCCTGGAGCTCAGGATACTGTCATATGCCCTCGCTGTAGCTTCTCCATCGATGTGCGAGGTGAGGGGCTGGTATGCTAGCTAGACTCAGCCAAGGGTACGGGCGGAAGGGTCCACGATGGGGGTGACCTCAGCACTAGTTGGTCTTAGGGAGGTGAGACACTGACGGAGAGAAAAAAACTGATGTGACTCATCTGGGAGAGTGTTGCAGGGATTCGATGCCTCTTTTGCTATTTCTGTTACTTCCTGTGCAGATTTTGAAGGGAAGGTTGTGAAGACCTCAGTAGTATTCAACAAACTGGGGGCTACCATACCGATGTCTGTGGATGAGGGACCTGAATCCCAGGGACCAGTGGTAAGTTGATAAGGACTAGCTCGAAAAGAGCAATGGAAGGGTGATTCTGGAGACCTGGTTTTGCACTCTGTTCCAGGAGAATGTCCAACGAGTGCAATAGTTTGATTTCTGTATGGAAGCAGAGACATATGATTTGATTTCCATAACTGTAATATCTCTTCCTAGGTTGATAGGCGCTGCCCTCGATGTGGTCATGAGGGGATGGCATACCACACCAGACAGATGCGCTCAGCTGATGAAGGACAGACTGTCTTCTATACCTGTATCAACTGCAAGTGAGACTATTTCCCCTCCCTCTGCCCCTTTTCAGTGCTTGCAAAACAACAAAATCAATGACAGACTAGTATTATTTCATTTGATCCAGTCCATTGGGGGGGGGGGAGTGGGGGAGTGTCTGTAGCTCTTTTTATTTTTATTACTTATTTGGTGTTTTTCAAGACAGGAGTTCACTATATACCCAGGCTAGCTTTGAACTCTCAACCATACAGTCCAGGTTAACCTCAGATTTGAAGTAATTTCCTGCCTCTGTTTCCTGAGTACTGAGATTTGAACAGGTGCCACTGCATCTGGCTTGTTAAAAAGATGTTTATTTTTTAAAATTATGTGTAGGTGTTTGTGTGTGCATATTTGAATGTGCAGGTGCCCACCAATGCCAGAAAGCTTGGATCCCTGGAGCTGGAGTTACAGGTAGTTCTGAGCCGTTGGATGTGGGTGCTGAGAACTGAACTTGGATCCTCTGTAGAATGAGTGTTGAGCTATCTCAACAGCTCCCCTTTACTCTTGTGATATAAACCTTTTAAGATGTGTGAAAAGAAAGCTGGATGGGTGTGGTGACATGGGCCTCCAAAGAAGGCCGATGCTTTCAAGGCCAGCCTGAGCTAACAGAGGCTGTCACCAAAACAAAAACAAAAACTACTAGGAAAATTTAAAACACAGGAAGTAGGCATTGCTTTGCATAGTGGTACAAGATGCTGAAAATTCCCGCTGTGAAGGAGAGACTCAACATAATCGTGATTCAAAGCAATAGTGGTCTGAATAGTCTGGAGCACTCTTTGTCTTGGTTTGTGTAGTACTACATTATTGTGTGGCTTTCTGTATTTTTGCTTTTGCTTTTTGTTGTCTTTCCTCCTGGGGTACAATTCACGGCCTCAGGCGTGTGAAAGAAGTACTCTGCACTCAGCTGTACCCCAAGCTCTCTTATAATATTTGTTCTCTCTAGAATTGTTGTTAAACTTGTTTTTTCTTCTTGATCTTCATATCCTGCTTCCACCTCTCAGATGTGAGGCTTACAGGCAGGTGTGTGCCGCCATCGCTGTTCATGGTCCTGAGGCTCCAGCTCTGAGCTTTGTTTCCAAACACTCTAAGCACTCTACCAACTCAGCCACGTCCCAGCCCCTTAGGTTTCCCAAGCTGAGAATTGACTTATCTTTTGCCAGTCTGGAAATGCATCAGCCATTATCCCATTCCAATATTGCTTGTCTCTCATATCCTCGAATATCTTATTAGACTTTCACATCTCTCATCTTCTTTATTTTCCATCCCATTTCTTTTTTTTTTTTCCTTTGGTTTTTCGAGACAGGGTTTTTCTGTGTAGTCCTGGCTGTCCTGGAACTCACTCTGTAGACCAGGCTGGCCTCGAACTCAGAAATCTGCCTGCCTCTGCCTCCCAAGTGCTGGGCTTAAAGGCGTGCGCCACCACTGCCTGGCCTCATTTCTGTTTATATTGTCTTCAGAGTAATTTCTCCAGGTCTTTCTTACAGCTCATTAATTTTGTCTTCAATTTATATGTGTTTATGGCAGTGAGAGTGTTGTAGGTGTAATATATTTGTGTTCATGTGGCTGTATGCATGTATTTATGCAAGTGTACATATGATGGCCAGAATTAGACATTGGGTTGCTTCATTAAGTGTCTTTTCTTCTCTCTCTCCCCGTCCTTCACTTGCCTGCTTGCCTGCCTGCCTGCCTGCCTGCCTGCCTGCCTTCCTTTCTTCCTTCTCTTTCTTCTTCCTTCCCTCCCTCTTCTTTCCTCCCTCCCTCCTTCCCTCCACCTCTCCTTTCTTTCTTTCTTTCTTTCTTTCTTTTCTTTCTTTCTTTCTTTCTTTCTCTCTCTTTTCTTTTCTTCTCTTTTCTTTTTTTCTCTTTTCTTTTCTTTTCTTTTCTTTCTGTTTTGAGACAGGGCTTCACTATATTCTTGGCTGGCCTAGAACTCTTTGTAGACCAGCTAGGCATCAAACTCCTAGATAACAATCTGCCTCTGTCTCCAGACTGCTAGAATTAACGATGTGTGCCATCACTTCCAGTTCTCCACATTTTCTTACCAGGCAGAGTCTCTTGATCCTGGAGCTCAGGCTAGGCTGGTTACCCAGTACGTTTTGGACATTCATTCTGCCGTTGTCCCACGCTTCTCAGATCTAGTAGAGCACATTCTGTACGTGTGGACCACCACACCCAGCTTTTTACTTTTAAACGGATCCTAGGAATCCAAACTCAAGTTTTCTTGTCTGTGCAACAGACACTTTGCCAGCTGAGCCATCCATCTCCTCAGCCCCTCATTTATTACTAATTTTTTCAAACTTCATGAATCATCCAAACAGTTAGCTCATTTGTCATTTTAAATTTTTCAGTCATTTCATTTAACACTTATTATTTTATGTGTATGAGTGGTGTTTTTTTTTTTTTTTTTTTTTTTTTTTTTTATGTATATAAGTGCACTATATACATGTCTGGTACCCAGAGAGGCCAGAAATGATGTTAGATTCCTGGGACTGTAGTTAAAAGATGGTTGTGAACCACCATGTGAGTGCTAATGACCAAACCTGGATCCTTTGCAGCTGCCATTAATCATTTAAAATGCTCCTTTTGTTCTTTAAATGTATGTTAAATATATTAAAAATGTTAATATCTCTGTGTGTGGTGATTCTGATATCCACTGTTTCTGGGGATCTGATACTGTCTGTTTCTGCTGACTTTTTCATGGTACTCTTTTGCTTTGTAATTTTTGACTGTGTGCTGGTTTTAGAACTTGAACTCCGAGTCTCTTACAGTTTAGGTGAATGCAGCATTCCCAGCACACATAGGGTTCTTTGAGAAAGATCAGGCCGGGCAGTGGTGGCGTACGTCTTTAATCCCAGCACTTGGGAGGCAGAGGCAGGCGGATTTTTGAGTTCGAGGCCAGCCTGGTCTACAGAGTGAGTTCCAGGACAGCCAGGGCTACACAGAGAAACCCTGTCTCAAAAAAAAAAAAAAAAACCAAAAAAAAAAAAAAAAAAAAAATAGAGAGAGAGAGAGAGAGAGAGAGAGAGAGAGAGAGAGAAAGATCTGTGCCACCACGTCCAGCTACAAAAAAAAAAAAATTATTTTAATTTTTATGACGTACAGTTTGGCCTTTTCTGTTTCTTGGCTAGTGATTTTCTGTCCTGGGAAATGTTTGCATACTTCAAAGTAATATTAGTTATTGGTTATTAGATATTCTGTTTGGTTAAATATAACGAGTCTTCTCCCTCTGTAGGTTTCAGGAAAAGGAAGATTCTTGACCCTTTTTTCTGGCAACTCGGCAACTATCCTTTCCTCCTCTTGGAAGTGAAGATACTGGTCTTTGATGCCTTCTCAGTCTCCTCCGGTTACCATGCTTTGTTCTCGGAATAAGATCATCAACCCAACCCGGCAGCAGTGGCGCACGTCTTTAAACCCAGCACTTGGGAGTCAGAGGCAGGTGGATTTCTGGGTTCGAGGCCAGCCTGGTCTACAGAGTGAGTTCCAGGACAGCCAGGGCTACAGAGAGAAACCCTGTCTCGAAAAACAACAACAGCAACAAAAAAAGATCATTGACCCAGAATACTCCTTTCCCTTGTTGAGTTAACTGAAGTTATTTTTCTATGAAACCTTGACGTTATGTGTGTTACTCTTAATCTCTTATTCTGGTCAGGCTGGTGACATAAGCCCCGTAATCCCAGCACCTCACTGATAGATGAACTACATAAGGAGTTCAGAGCCAGCCTGAGCCACCTAACAAGATGGCTAAAAACGAAAAAGCAACCATCGGTCTTATTCCAAAGGAAAGTTAGGTGAAGTAGAGAAATATCTATAAAAAAGAAAAAAACTATAATAAAATAATGGAGTCTGGAATGAGGCTGTTATAGATTCAACAGGACCATAAATAAATTTTAATAAGAGGCTTTATTAAATACTCATGGCACCAGGACAGCAACTGAGAGTGCTCCCAAGATGCAGCATCAAAGCTTATAAAGTTAAAAACCACCAGATTACATATATTCTGTCTACATGTAGGCAGAGTCTAATTTTAGCATATGTTTTGCAGTTGTCTGAGCCATTGAGCAGAACAGGTAAGCTTGACTACAGAAGCAGAAATAGCAGTTAGTCTTATGGCCTATTATCTTGCCAGAACAGCAAATTTTATAAAATCAGTCAATTTAAGAATTTTTTTTTTCTGCAGGCATAAGAAAGTATCGTTAATAGTGTCAGGGATTGGTGCTTGCCTGTGCGATGGGTCTCAAGTTGGACAGGGTTATTGATTGGCCATTTCCTTAGTCTCTGCTCCATCCCCCCTCTTACAATTCCTAAAGACAGGATAAATTTGGGGTTGAAAGTTGTTTTGTGGGTGAGTTGTTATCTCTATTGCTCCACTGGGGTTCTGGCCTGGCTACCAGAGGTGGGTTCTTCAGATTCCATATCCCCAGTATAGTGTGAATCACAGCTAAGGTTGATTCTTGGGCACCTCCCTTATCCCAGGTCTCTGCCTCGTCCTGGAGATGCCATCCCCCCTGCCCCACCTCCTCAACTCTGTTAGTTGCAGATTTCCATTAATTTTCATGGCCATCTAGCCAATATATCCTGTCCTTCCCCATACCAGATCCTGACTCCACCCCTTTCCCATTCACCCTTCTTCCCAGTTCCCTCCCTCCATCTGCCTGATGACTATTCTCCCTTCTAAGTGAAAGTCAAGCTTCCTCACTTAGGCCTTCTTGTTTAGCATTTTCGGGTCTGTGGAGTGTAACATGATTCCTCTGTTTTGTGGCTAATATCCACTTATAAGTGAGTACAAGTGAATGTTTTGCTCTGAGAGGCTTCACCCAGCTGCTGACTCATACAGATACCCAAAACCAAACAACAGATGGAACTTGGGGACTCATAGAAGAATAGGAGGAAGGATTTCGAGCCCCAAAGGGAATAAGAACTCAGGAAGACCAACTGAGTCAACTAACCTGGACCCTTACAGCTCTTAGAATCTGAACCACCAAGCAAAGAACATACATGGGCTGGACCTAGGCCTCCCCCCACATATGTAGCAGATGTGCAGCATGTGGGTCCCAAACAACTGGAGCAGGGGCAATTCCAAAAGCTGTTGCCTATAAGTGGAATAGGTTCCTCTAGCTGGGCTTCCTTGTCTAGCCTCAGTGGGAGAGGAAGCACCTAGCATCCCAGAGACTTGAGGTGTCGGGTGGGGGTGGGGAGGATGATACCTAGGGGGACCCCACCAGCTCAGGAGAAGGGGATGGGGGGAGGATTGCAGGAGGGGGTGCCCGGGAGGGAGGCAGTGAGCAGGATGTAAAGCAGGTAAGGAGGAAAAAACCTAATAATAATTTAAAAAATAATTGTTGGGTGTTGGTGGTGGTCTTTAATCCCAGCACTCAGGGAGGCATAAACAGGTGAATTTCTAAGCTTGAGATCAGCCTGGTTTACAGAGCGAGTTTCAAAAGGGTTCAGGGCTACACAAAGAAGCCCTGTTTGGGAAAAAAAAAATTAGGCTTCAATATCTGGTAAATAAAAGATAGGTGGGCTGCCAGGATACAGTTTGTACAAATTAGGAGCTTACAAATTAGAGGCTTCCCCCACCCCCACCCCAGGTTTGGTCTCTCGAACATAGCAAGCCTAAATGTAAACCATCACAAGGCCAATTTTTTAAAAAAGCACTTACACATATTATACATATAATCTAAATCTAGTTTCTCATTGTAAGAAAACAAAAACTGGCCGGGCGGTGGTGGCGCACGCCTTTAATCCCAGCACTTGGGAGGCAGAGGCAGGTGGATTTCTGAGTTCGAGGCCAGCCTGGTCTACAGAGTGAGTCCAGGACAGTCAGGACTACACAGAGAAACCCTGTCCCGAAAAAAACAAAAAACAAAAAAAAACAAAAAAAACTGGTATTTTGGGATGGCTAGGTGGAGAGATTCAACAAAATTTAACCAGATGAATTTGAATTTGTTATTCTGTTCCCTGCATCTAGCCTTTGCATTCCTCAAACTGGGAGCTAAACGGCAGTCTAGGTGTTTCACACTTTAATCTTAGTGCCTACTACGCCCAAAAAAGTCCAAGTCTAGTGTACCCTCACTGGGATATCAACAAACAGGGAGACGACTAGAACTCAGTGCATTTCCTGCTCCTGGAAAACCGTTTCTCGACAGAATGATAAAACGGAATTTGGCCGAGATGGGGTCCCTGTCCCACCTGTTTTTTCACCCAGATAAGGACACAGCAGATACGGTAAAGGCACACAGGACCCTCTTTGCCCAGCGGCCCCAAATTGACCCGCCAATGAACTTAGGCCCTGGACCTCCTGGCCCCACCCCACAATGACATCACTTCTGCCCACCTCGGCGTCTGCGCACTATTGCATTACGGCGGAACTAATCTGGCGACGCCTGCTTTAGCCCAAGCGGTGGTGGGGAAGGGAAACTGTTCTACAGGATGCGTCATACCCGGAAGTGAAAGGCCGGAAGTGGGGTTGGACAGGTTTTCCCCAGGGGTGGGGAAGCAGAGGCCCTGGAGGAGTAGGGGAGATTAAGAAGCTAGAGCATCCTGGCCTATACTCCGAATCGTGTACCAGTTCTCTTAGATCTCAGAGGCGCAGAAAAAGGGAAGGGTGTCTCATCCCGCTTCCTAGCTTTTCGCTTTAGCCATGGCGGAGGCAGGGGCCGGGATGAGTGAGACCGTCACTGAGACAACGGTTACCGTGACAACCGAGCCCGTGAGAAAGGCGGGCAGGGGGGCAATTTAGGGGTCTGGGAGGCACTGGGAGGGGGGTGGGGGTTTGGAAAGTTGGTGGGTTTGGGATCTGGGACATGTGGGGTTTACTCTTATTGGGAAAATCTCAAGGAACTAGAAATGATTGGAACGGCTCAAATGGTTCAAGTAACTGGTCAAGGATTGTTTAATCCGCAGTTACAATTAGAGTATAGGTGTTACGGCTTGGGGTGGTGGTCTGTGTACGTAATAAACGGAAACTGGGTTAAGGAGCAAGGAAGGTACTGGGAGAACGTGAAACGCCATTTGAGAAAGCATGGTTTTGGAGGCAAACGTACAGGACGAGTGCTTACCAATAGTCATGGAATGGGTGCGTGTTAAAGCAGAGGGAATGAGGAAACAAGAAAATAAGGTGAAGGTAGTGTTTTGGCAGATCAGAGAGGAGAAAAGCAAATGAGCAAACAATTTTTGCAAAAACGAATTGCTTTCAAAGGGAGAAAGATGCGTTGTGTTTAATGATGTCTGGGTTGAAGAAGCTTAGTAGTTTAGTAATTATTACCAGAGATGCCAGAATGTTAAAGAATAAGTAGATAGGATTAGGTAGCCCTGGGCTTGAAGATGAGAGAAAAAAGAATGAAGGCTTTCTTTGTAGGAGGAGGGTTTTGGATATTTGTTTTATTTTGATGTGTATGTGTGAGTATAGACCTGAAATCAATCTCAGATTTTTCTCAGGCATGGTCTACCTTTCTTTCTTTCTTTCTTTCTTTCTTTCTTTCTTTCTTTCTTTCTTTCTTTATTTTTGATACAGAATCATTTTTCCTGGAGATGACCAAATAGGCTAGGCTAGCTAGCAAGAGATCTATCTTCCTTTTTCCACCTCTCCAATACTGGAATTACAAACATGTACTACCACCACCACCGCATCTGACTTTTTGTTGTTGTTGGTTCTGTTCCCTTGGATTCATGCCATCAAACTCAGGTCTTCATGCTTGCAAGAAAAGAGCTTTACCAACAGAAATGTCTCCTCCCCCTACCCCCTAATCCCTGCCTTTTTTTTTTTTTTTTTTTTCCTGAGAAAAAAGCTCTACCATGTTTCAGAGGCCGTCTCAGTCTCCTAAGTGCTGAGATTACAGGCCTCAATCTCTTTAGAGAGAACATGAATGAGAGGTGTGGAGAAGAAAAGAAGGTCAAAGACTAGTCACAGGAAAGGGAGAAAATAACATTCCTATATTCATACCACCAAGCGTAACGAAGAAGACAGATGAAACAGGGAGAATTGTGTCTTACTTTGCAGATTTGCTGGCACCTTCCCTAGGTTAAGAATTGTCTTTTTTGTATACTGTTGGTTATCGAGAGAACAGGAATCCATAATTCCCACAGACAGTCTAAATACATGTCCTGTGTTGACTCCCAGCACGCTGGCCCCTCCAGGGGCATGGTGCATGTTACTGACTGAGCCAGGGAAGACAAAAGAGGAGGTTCCATGGGAAATCGGAAAAGCCTAGAAGAGGTGAGCCAGATGGGCCCACACCTCTTTAACTTTACAGGAGAATCGGAGTCTAACCATTAAACTTCGGAAACGGAAGCCAGAGAAGAAGGTGGAGTGGTCGAGTGACACTGTGGACAATGAGCATATGGGGCGCCGCTCATCGAAATGTGAGTGTGGGTGGCCCAGCATCCCGGCCACCGTCTCTCTCAGGCTTTACAGCTCTCTCGAGTTCTTGGTTGGAAAGGAAAGCGGGTGGGTGTAAAACTATGTGGTACCAAGGCCTGGGTGTGGAGGTGAGGGCAAGCCATGGCCGAATGGGAGGCAGGTGCCTCTGACTCTCTGAAGAGGCAAGAGCCGTGGGTACCTGAGTTCCTGGGGGAGGAGGCTAAGGCAGCTGGATTCCAAGAAAGTAGACGGAGACAGTAGTTGGGAGAGGATTTTCACACAGATCGGTGGAAATGTAACTGACTGAACTCTTATGTTCTTCATCCTTAACTGGCTTTCTCCCTCCCTGTGCAGGCTGCTGTATTTATGAGAAACCTCGGGCCTTTGGTGAGAGCTCCACAGAGAGTGATGAGGATGAAGAGGAAGGCTGTGGTCATACGCACTGTGTACGGGGTCACCGCAAAGGACGGCGTCCTACAACCCCAGGACCCACCCCAACCACTCCCCCACAGCCTCCTGATCCCTCTCAGCCCCCTCCAGGACCTATGCAGCACTAAATCCCTCTCACCACTCATGTGTCTGCCTGGCCCCAAATGTATCCATCTGACATGGGGACTCAACCCATGGCCTGGTCCCTTCTACTGCCCCCTTCTTTCCTCTCCTGCCTGATAGAGAAGAGGAAGAGGAGGGTAGATACAGATCCTGGAATTCTGACTTGCTGCTGTTCCAGAACCCAGGCTTCTGGGTTCTCCCAGCCCCTTTTTCCTTACAGTTTGCCCCCATGCCTGGGATCCAGGCATCGTGGTTCGAGGCTATCCCTTTTGTTCTCACTGCCAAACTACCTGTCCTGGGATCCAGTTATCTTGGCCACCTGCACCCTCAGCTTGAGTCCCAAGCACTTCAACTGGGTTTTCAACGGTCCCAGCTTTCACTGCCAGGGCCCCAATCAGATTCCAGGCAATCTTGCACCCCTGCTCTGTGTATTAATCCTGGCTTATGGTTCCTCCACTGACGAAGTTTTCCTAAATCTTAGGTTCTTGCCTGTGGGATGTAAGGTTGTGTGGAGACCATAGGGTTCCCTGGCTCTTCCGCTCCTTTTATCCCTTCTGGCCTTCCAAAGGAGTCAGGAGAGGTCTTTGTCATTCATACCTCTAATGGGAAGTGGAACCAAAAATAGTCATGTCCTGAATTGAATATAACATTTCTGACAACGCTGGCTGAGACCACTGACTTAGAGCCAATGATTTTCCCAGCCATTAATCTCTGAGCTTCAGCTTTGGTGATTTAGGGGCTTGGGTCCCTAAAGGGGAAGAGGGAGAAAGCAAAAAGATGAGGAGACAGGCCCCTGCAGTACACTCCTACCCTTTCCTTCCTAGGCTTTGGTGTCTGCCGACCCAGGTGTGTTGCTCTCTCTCTCAGCCCTCCCCAACTGGTGCTGGGATCTGGGGATTGTCCTCCTGGCCTCTCGCTGTGCATAGTACAGAGATCAGCAGAACCCACGGCACCACTTAGATCTCATTTATTGCCACAGATGCACAAAATAAATAACCCAACATTGCACAACGTGTTAAATACAGGCCCATTTATACACAAGGGAAGGATGGGGGACTATACAGAATGTTTGGGATGCCTGAGTTGCTCCTGGGTTGAGAAGGGAGGTAGCACCATTAGTTCTTTTATGTGCAAGATAAAGTTCCAAGAGGGTGTTCAATGGGAAAAGGCCACGAGCATAGGAAACAGTCATAAATGAAGGTAGAGTGTAGACTAGCTTGCATACACATCCCAAAAATTTATGTTTTAGGCTTCAGGTCTGAGCTGAGTGGCTTAGGCTACGAGTTAAGTGTCTTGTTTTAGGAGGATTTTTATTTTTTATTTATTTTTGAGGAGAATCAGAGTAGAAATGAGCAGGAAGCTCCAGCCTTCCTGCTGTGGATCATGCCCTGAGCCTTTTGGGATTGGAGGTAAATTAGGACTGTTTCCCAACACTGGTAGTACAAACAGAGCCTCTTTCTCTATCCTGGTCTAGAATGGTACAGAAAGAGGACTCAAGAAAAATGTCTTAGGTAATGGAGACTCAGGAGTAGACTGGCTTAAAGGCACGGATGTACAAGCCAGTTGAGGTTTTGATTTGGGAGAAAGAATGTGAGTGGGCAAAGGGTGTTTATTAATACTCCTGCTCCGATTGGTGCACGGACAAGGTCACTGAACTAGGTGGGGATTTCTGCACCTGACAGAAGTAGCCAAGAGGCCATCGGACTACTAGGCTAGGGTAGGAGCTAGAGACCCGAGACTCAGGCTTCTCCCGGCAGGATACGCAGCGGGGCGCGGGGGTCACAAGTGCAGAGCAGCGGGAAGACACGCTCCCCGAGCGGGCCCGGCGCCTGGAAGGCGAAGAGCAAGTCCAATGAGCGGCCGTCATAGAAGGCCACACGGCCCCGCTCCCAGTCCAAGTCCACGCGAATGCGCTGCGGCGGGGGCCTGGCGCCATCTAGCAGAGTGGGCTCCGGGGCCGTGAGCGCCCACAAGCGGCCGCCACGGCCTTCCACGGCCCATATAGCCTCGGATGGGCACAGCTTGATGAGGCCCTTGCGCGCCACGGACTCCCCGGCAGCGCCCACGGCATAACTGCTCTCTTCTGCGTTCTCATCCTTCGCTGCAGAGTCTCTGAAGGAACCGCTTTCCGCGGTCTCCACCTCCCAGCAGTGGCGGCCTGACGAGAATCCCTGCGCACCCAGCACGGCCAGGAGTTGATCGAAGCGCACGGGGCTGTCCAGCGGCGCAGGTGTTCCGGGTGGAGCCAGACTCACGCCGCGGTGGTCAGACGAGATGAGCAGATCACGGTGTGCAGTGCGAGGATCGAGAGTCAGGTCAGCTGCAGAAGAGGAGGAACATCACATGAGAAGTTTTTTAAGTCCGGAGAGAGAAAGATGGAGAAGAGGTATCAAGGGTCCTTAAGAGACGTCCTTGAGTCCCCTCGCAGCTCAAAGGGCGACCGAGATCAGAAGAGACTAAGGCACAGAGCTCTGATGCACCACTTTTGTTGAACTGGACTTGGACAAGAACCATTCTGGTCAAGGAACCCAGAGTGGAGTCCTGAGGGGAGGCTGTTTTGTGGTGTTGGTGGAAGAAGAATGGCTGATGGGACTTCGAGGGAGAACGAAGACTAACGCTTGAATCTGCAAGGCAACTGGACTATGGTGGCTTTAATCACAGCACTTGGGAGGCAAAGAGGGCAGAACTCTGTGAGTTCGAGGACAGCCTGTATAGCAAGTTCCATGCCAGTTAGGACTACATAGTAAGACCCTGTGTCAACAACGACACAAAGCAAAAACCTTTAATCTTCCGCATCTGGGTGGGGTATGTGAGCCAGGTCAGCCAGACTACAGAGAGAGACTGATACCTGAGAGAGACTGATACCTGATAGGAACCAGAGTGACTAAAGGAAGGGCAAAGGGAGGAATCCAGTAAAACTAGCTCATTTACCTTCACAGGACAGGCCCATTTCTATAAGAGATGTTGTCAGAGGAAATACAGAGATTGCCTAAGGGACCAGAAAGAGTCACTGGCCTTGTAGGTATGGGGTGCTTTAAGGAAATACTTCTGGATTAGGAGCTAGAAGCAATTTGGATTAAATGAGATGGAAGGGTGACTAAGGGGTGGAACATCTGGAGAGCTACCTTGGGAATGCACACAGAAAGGTAGAGGAGACACTGGAGTCCTGACCCCTTTCCAAGAATGGGAGGAGATTCCTCAGAGAGATCTTGTACTGTCTAGAGGTACATAAAAGCATGAGGGAAAGTGGCTGAGACCTGAGGAATTAAGGATATTGTTCTGGGCTACACTGTGCCTCCTGTCCAGACGTGGAGTTACATATGCATAGCCTCAGCACATTAGAGGCAAAGACAGAGGGACTAGAGGTCCATGCCAGCCTGGGATATATAGAAAGACACTCTTTAAAAGGGGTGGGATGTCAATTCTGTTCCCCAATTTTCTGAATTTACCTTATTTGGGGGGGGGGGAGGTTTTCACAAAGGTAATCAAGTAAAAAATGAGATTATTATAGTGGGCCCTGATGCAGTATGATTTCTACCTTAAAAGGGAGAGGAGACACTTGCACATAGAGACAGGTACCTAGAAGGAAGCTCAGGTAAGACCATCTGTGGACCAAGGAAGTGCTGAGACTTCCAGAAGCCAAGAGAGAGACAGATTTCTCTGTAGCCCTTGGACTTCTATCTCTAGACTTTGCAATACGGGTGGTGGCTGTTGAAGTCACGTGTTTGTGGCACTTCATTATCTCGGCTGTAGGAAGTCAAAACTGATAACAAAGGGGACTTGAGCATTTTTGAGAGCTAAGAGGGAGAAGACAGAGCATAGATTATGATCCACTCCCTCCCCTCCTCACCTGTCAGCCTGTGAAGCATGTTTTTTACCACGGGGTAATCTTCAGGGAGGTCCTCCCCTGAGTGAGATGACTTGGGTGCTGGGACATCAAATCTGGAGAGATGAAGGAAGGATCAGGAAGTTATTAGCATCCCTGCCTTTTTGATGCTGCTTCTGATGATCCCAACTCCTAACCCACTCACTTTTCACAGAAACGGGCAAGGAAGGCTACACTCTGGAAAACCTGTTGCTAAGTGGAGGTAAAGATACCGGCCTGGAGAGAAGGTAGTGGCTATGGCTGTAGGTAGTGGAAAGGAAGAAACAAAAATGGAACTCACCGTCTCCATGTCTTCCTCATATCCTGGTAGGGGCAGAAGAAAACACGGGTGTGAGTTCATACTGTGGGGCATCTTCCCCTCTGCCTCAGGTGAGCTCTGACTGCTTGATACCCTCCCACCTTCTAAAACCATCTCCCCTACCCGTCCCCTCCCCCGCAACACCCCTGCCTGCTCTGCTTCATTTTTCTCTTTGGTTCTTCCCTCTTCTTTTATACCCTTTACATCTGTCTACTCCAAAATCACTTTCTCTTCAAGCTCCTAGCTTCATTCAAACTGTTACATGCCTCCTCCATCCTTCGACAGCCTCAACATAACTACTTCTTACCTCTTGTTTAATCTCCCCAAGGCCCACGCTCTCTTTCAGTAGTGTTATCCTTATCTTTAGTTTCCGAAATGTATTCCAGACAAATGTCCACCCCTTCACCACAAAAAGGGGACACACACCCATATTCCTTGAGCTAAGAGTTGTTATATAAAAGCCTAACAATAAAGCCGCTTTCCTTCTAGTCTTAAAAGCTCAGTGGCGTTTATTGGGCTCTTTGTTTTATTATGTCTCTATACCCTCAGGCCCCTGAACTCAGAAGTGTCCCAAGAGGCCCTACAGAGAGCCATAGCAGCCGGAAGAGGGCGCTGGATTCTCTACCCCTTCAAACACTGGGTTTCCTCCATTCCCCTTTTCTGATACTCGGAGAGGATGGCCAGGAAGGCCAGTATGGCAGGAAGAAGAGAGGACGGCAATTACACCTAGACTAATTAGGTCTGTGAAGCCTTCAAAGGGCGGAAGCCAGAAGCAGGATAGGAGCGTTGCTAAGGAAAAAAATAAGCCAGATGGATGGTCTTGAGGTACTCCAGGAATAGGAGTGGTTGATGTCTAAGGGGCTCAGGGAGGGCCTAGCAGAAAACTTTATGGCTACAACCTGGAGACTAGCAAGAGGCCTGCCAGCTGTTCACCCGGACCTAGCCTCCACCTGTTTCCGCCTGTGCCTGGGGATCTGGGAGGAGCTGAGGACAATAACAACCCACAGTTCGGCTAGGGCTTGTTAGAGGAAGGCATTTTGCCCCAGACACACACACACACACACACACACACACACACACACACACACACACACACACTAGTCTCCTAATTTCCCACCTTTCAACTTCTGCTTTTTCTGCACCCAATGTCAACCTTGGCTCCAGTGATTCTCTGTTCTTTCGGTCCTAATCTCCACCTTCACTGGGCTCCTCCTTTACCTAACCCGGGTGTCTGCACCCCACTCCCCTTTCTGGCTCCCACCCCGGCTCTGCAGGAGGTTTCAGAGATCACTAGGGGGCTCAGCGTTCTAAATGCCACCAACATGTTTCTGCCTCTACAACCTCTTCCCTCCAACTCTGACAAGGCTTTATCCAGCCTCCTCCCCAGCAAACCCCCTCACTGAGTGTCAGCTCCTTCCAGCCTGTCCTACCTCTCTTTCTCAAACTATTTGGCCAATCTTTTCCCCTCCCTCCCCTTCCCCTTCTCCTTCCTTTTCTTAAAATTCTTATTTAAAATCCCTTCCTTTTCTATGTAGCCATTTCTGTACGGAAACTCGCTATGTCTACCAAACTGAACTTGAGCAATCCTCCTGCCTCCGCTTTCCTGGTGCCAAGCTGTCTGCTACCTACATTTCCATTAGTGCTTCAGAGAGAAAAGCATGGCTCCCACCTTTGCTAGGACACCCACAGACCTCTTCTTCACCAACAACCAGAACCTGTGAAGACGGACCGCCTTACCTCTCCGTGGGGATCCAGGCAACCCATGGTGGGGATGCGGCCGCCGCGTCGTTTCCCGGCCCGGGCCCCGGGCTCCGCCAGTTTCTCACGCAGCCCGCGGCTGATGCGCACCTCCACTGCCAGTCGCACGTTGGACCTCAGGCTGCGTCTGGGGCACGGCTGGCCACAGCAGGGGCAGGAAGGGGGCGCCGCCTCGGAGCCGGACGCCGCCGGGGCCCCCCAGCAGCGCGCCAAACACGCACGGCAGAAGCTGTGCTCGCACGCCAGCAGGACTGGGTCCTCGAAGGGGCCCCCGCACAGCGGACACGTCGCCAGCTGCTCCAGACGCTCCACCAACCCCGGGCCCAGCTCGGGAGCCTCCATGGAAAGCAGGGGTCCCGACGCACCCTAGCCCGTAGCCGCCCCCGAGCTCGCAAGTGGCGGACCACGCCCGCTGCGTGCTGACTTGACGCCCCTTGCTGCACCTCCCTCATTCACTTCGCACCTCCTATCTACCCCTCTCCCTGGCTGCCTCAGCTACCCAGATCGGACTCAGAGTGTCTCCTCACCACTTCAGGTTTTATAGGGAGGGAGGAGGCCCCGTGCAGGAGGTAAACAGCAGACCTTGCGTAATGCCTCATCTGGTTCTCCCGCTTCCCTAGTAGGGTTTGGGGGAGCAGGGTGTGGAGACTGAGACACCTAGGTTCTAGAACCTAGGAGGTGAGCACCAAGGCACGTGGGCAAAGTAGCACTGTTGGGTTTGGTAGCCCCTCCTCCCCCCGTAAGTCCCTTAAGAGTATGAATCTCCCCCTTTGGCCTGTGGTGTGCTTTTGGTGGGCAGGATGCCCAGGCTCGCTTTTGGCATGTGTGCCCACATTGCCAGGGCATGAGTCATCCCAGGTGGCTGGCACACCTACATCTGGGGGTTGGGGGCCCGGAAGTTTGGGTCCTGGACTGTGTGGCTTTGGCAGGCCTCTGAGTGTTGGCGTGTGGTTGTCACTCCTGGCGCCTCTCTGCCTTCTATCTTCCTGTCTTGCCTATTAAGGTCTGGGGACACACAAGGCTTCAGGAGAAGAGCTGGAAGCAGGCGCCTACACACTCCTGCCTCTTAAGTTCAGACTCTGCATCCTCATTCATTTCCACCACCACCCCTGCCTTGTTTCCATTTTCTCTATGCTTTTCCTTTGTGTTATTTTCAACTTTCTTGTTCCCTTTCTCTTTATACCTGACAATTACCTATTTCAACTAATCTCAGAGGCCCAGAAATTCCCATTAAAGAAATCAACTTACCTGTTTGTTTATTTTAATTTAAATGGCAGATCCTGGGAGCTCCCTTCTGCCTTCATTTCTTTTGTTTGTTTGGTTTGGGTTTTTTGTTTGTTTGTTTTTTTTGTTTTTTTGGTTTTTTTTTTTTTTTTTTTTTTTTTTTTTTTTTTTTTTGGTTTTCCAAGACAGGGTTTCTCTGTGTAGCCCTGGCTGTCCTGGAACTCACTCTGTAGACCAGGATGACCTCGAACTCAGAAATCCGCCTGCCTCTGCCTCCCAAGTGCCAGGATTAAAGTCGTGCGCCAGCACTGCCCGGCTTTCTGCCTTCATTTCTGATCTATCCTTTTACCCCTCTCTCACCTCTATCACCATCTCTTCCTCCTCTCCTCTCTTTCTTTCTGTTCTCTCCTCTTCCTAGCTCCCCTTTCTCTTTTCCAAGCCTTTCTGCCCGGGTACATTTGGGAATTTCTAAAAAAGCTTCTGTTTGTCCCCACATGTGACCACATACACTGTTGCATATGTATCATGATCATTGGTGTCCAACTCCTGTGTGCACAAGCCTATAGACAGATATACTCATACAGAACAGGCATCACAAACATATCCCAGTAGTCTCGTAACATTGAACATCAGGAGGTTGTTGAGGGACAGATGGACATACTCAACTAAAACATGCAGAGAGGGACCTTGTCATTAGTTTTATTGTTGGTGGTAATAACAAAACAAGGAATTGGGGCTTTACAGAACAGCAGCACTTAATTAGACACCCCCTCCAGGCACCCTTCTTCCTCCCCCACAGTTACTAGAGAGGTACTCAAATGTGACACCATGATAAACAAACCTCCACAAACAAATACAAACCTCCCAGCTCAACATCAGCATACACCAGCAAAATATGAGGCTGGGTATGATGGTGCATGCTTGCAGTCCCAGAACTCAGGAGCATGAGGCAAAAGGATTGCCATGAGTTCCAAGCCAACTTGGACTATATATAAAACACTCTCTCTCTAAAACACAAACAAACAAACAAACAAACAAACAGAAAACCCCACCATTCCAACTTTTTTTAAAGACCCAACACAATCTAAATCTATTTCGAAAAAGATGCATTTCTATGCAAGTAAAAATGGTACCATGCCACACAAGATGCTTCATCCTAGAAACTGAAGAAGACATTGTCTTACATAGAAATGGAGAATTAGTTTGAGGTTATACTATATTTGATAATAAGTTGAGCTTAAAGTAGGGAGACTATTCCAGAGTACATGGGTGTGTTCACTGCAATCACAAACATTCTTAAAAGTAGAGAGTGAGAACAGAGAGGACAACGAGAGAGCTAGTAGCACCAGAAGTTCACAGACTGACATTGCTGGCATATATATATATGCAGTGATATATATGGAGGTCATAGCAGAGAGAAGAGGTTATCATGTCTCCTGCAGCTGGACTCAAGGGCAGTTGTGAGTCACCCAGTGTGGGTGCTGGGAACCTAACTCAGGTCTTCTGCAGGAGTAGCAAGTACTCTGTGCTGGCTAGTTTAATGTCAGCATGACACAAGCTAGAATTGCTGGAGAGGAGGGAGCCTCAGTTGAGAAAATACTACCTTAAGATTCGGCTGTTGGCAAATCTTAAGGCATTTTCATAATTATTGATCCATGAGGGGGAGGCCTCCACATGAGGGAGGTGGGCTGGTGGTCCTGGGTCTAAAAAAAATTAGGTGAAAGAAGCAAGTCAGTAAGCAGCACGCCTTCATGGCCTCTGCATCTGCTTCTGCCTCCAGGTTCCTGTCCTGCTTGAGTTCCTGTCCTTACTGGTTTTGATTATGAACTGTTATATGAAAGTGTGGGCAAAATAAACCCTTTCTTCCCCAAGTTGTTGTTCGGTCATGGTGTTTCACCACCGCAGTAGTAACCCTGACTGACACACACTATTAACCATTAAACAGTCTCTCCAGCCTTCATACATTGCTGGCACTGACAATTGAGGAAGGAAGCCATGATGCAAAGAAGCAGCAAAAACTAAGAGAAGGGATTATCCACTCAATGATCCATTAGGAGCCATGTCCTACTGAGATCTTAATTTTATCCCATTGAGGCCCTTTACAGACTTATGAACTAAAGAATTAAAAGACAGCAAATTTGGGGGCTGGAGAGATTGTTGCACAGTTAAAGGTGTCTGCTACTCTTCCAGAGGACCTGAATTAGGTCCAGAGCGCATAACAGATGACTCACAACCAGGTGTAACTCCACATCTTCTGGGCACCCACACATGTGGCACATATTTACACACACACACACACACACACACACACACACACACACGCACAAAGAATTTTAATTTAAAAAGATGAGCAGGGATGTGACTCAATGGTACAGTGCTTTCCTTGAGTGCACAAGGCTCTTGGGTTTGACACCCCCAGCAGTGCAATAACAAACAAAACAATCGTGTGTTAAAAACATTAAACTTTGTGGTAAGTTTATTGCAGAAGCTGTAAGAAATTAATATACTCACTAGTCCTTTCTCCTTATATCTTGCCTTTGGGGTCTGTATTTGTGTGTTTGTTATTGTTGACTTTATTTTGTTTGAGACGTAGTCTTTCTATGTAGCCTCAGGCTGACCTAAATTTGCTATGTAGCTCATATTAGCCTCAAACTTAAAATCATCTTACCACAGCCTAGTTGAATGCTAAAATCACACGTATGTGACATCATACTAAACTATGTATGTCTGTTTTATTCTGATATATGGATTCTACTGCTTTTCTTCATTGCTTTGTTAGTCTCCGTTGTCTCCTGTTCTCTTCCTCCTCTTCTTCCTCTTCTTCTTCCTCCTCCTTTCCTCTTCTTCCTCCTTTTCTCCTCCTCCTCCTCTTCCTCCTCTTTCTCTTCTTCCTCCTCCTTCTCTTCTTTCTTCTCCTTCTTCTTCTCCTTCTTCTTTTCTTTTTTTTGTAAAACAGGGTCTCATTATGTTTCTAGCTGTCCCAGAACTTACTATGTAAAGCATGCTGGCCTTAAACTCACAGAGAATAAGCTTGTTGCTGCCTGCTAAGTGGGACATTAAAGGCGTGTGCCACTATCCGCAGCTGGATTATTTCATTAAATTGACTCTATTTCTACCTTCAGCATCTCTTAACAGAGTTCTTTCTGGATCTGGGCCTGGAGTTCTAGAAAAACACTTCTGAGCCCCTTCAGTCCAAGTGCCTTGCCATGGCCCTCAAGGTCTTCTCTTGACAGTGCTTCATTCACAGCCTTGTTTGGACATTGAAACCACCAGAGAAACCTAAGTTTCTAATGCCCTGGGTGACACCTTTAACCAATGAAGCAAAACCTGTGGACATGAGTGACCGACATCAGCAGCTTTCAAGCTTTTGCAGGATGTCTTGCATCATGAGTCTGCAGTGGACCCGCCCCTCCTGTTTTGTTCTTCTGCTCTGGCTCCAGTGTTTTTCAGTTTCCTGTTCCTTGAACGTTCCAAGGCTGATCTAGATGTCTCAGCGCTTACTGTTCCTTCACTTTAGAGAAAGCTTTGAATATCTCTCCCTGTCATCTCATTCAGGTCTCAACGCAAAGGCAACATAGTCAGAGAGGACTCTTGTTCTCCAGTGTCAGGGATGGATGCCATGGCCTCACACCTGCTGGGTAAGTAATTTATTATTGAGCTACATCTCCAGCCCGAACAAAGGCTTCATCCATTAGTATTTATCTATTTATTTTAAAATTAATCTATAGATGTGTGTGCCTGCATGAGTTTATGTGTGCATATTCACAGGTGCACAGAAGCCAGAGGCTGGCAGATCCCCCTGGATCTGGACTTATAGGAGCCTGGTGGGAACCAAATCCTAGCCACTACAAGAACAATAAGCTCTCTTACCCACTGAACTGTATACCTAGCCTCAACACCACATACATTTCCAGTCATATTTTTCTCCAAGGGATTAATTATCTCTTTGTCTTCATCATCTTTATCTTGGTCTCCAATACTCTATTTACCTGGTTTTACTTCTATCCAACAGATGACAAGCCCCACAGGAGCAGGAATGTAAGCTTCATGTTCGAGACTGTCTGACACACACCTGGCCCAATGCCCAGCACAATGTCTCAACGTCTCTGCTCAGTTGATGGATTACTCACTGTCGATTGGGCAAAGTGAGAAGATCCTTCTTTGAATGACTACTTATCCCATCTAAATGCCAGACAAAGACACTCTTATCAGTTAGTAGTCCTTCCTCATTGTTAGGTGCTAGGGATGGTGCTGGAGAACACTTGGGTGATAGAAGAACTGGAAGCTCATTCTGTTGCAGAAGCACATAGCCAGCTGCTGCTTCCCTTCATAGCCAGGTGGCGAGGACTTCCTCAACCTTCAGCCTGCTTTCCAAATGTTCACACCTGATGGTTCTAGGACGTGGGTAAAGGAAAAGGCATCTGGGCCTGGACTCTGCCAGGAACATTCTGCTCCTCAAGACCTTCTCCCTCCCTCTCTGGGTGCCCTAATGACTTTACCTTATTAATGATCCTCTGATCCTCCCCAGAGTTTATTCTGTGACCATAAACGGAGAGTGGAGTTGAGTGTGTGTGTGTGTGTGTGTGTGTGTGTGTGTGTGTGTGTGTGTGTGTGTGTGTGTATGCGTGTTGGCTTGGCTTGGCTTGCTCCTGTTGACTGTAACAGGATCCTGCCCCTCCTTAAAGCAGGTGCCTCCTACACAACTGTTCCCACCCCTTTCAGGATGCCTACTTATGGTGCTGTGTTATAGTAGCTCTGCTTGCTACCGAGGAGTGTTAGAAATCAGACAGGCCCCTTCATTTTCTTTCTTTTTCCTGTTTTTTCTTCACTCCTTTTGTTTATCCCTCAGTCTGTCTTTCCTCTGCATCAGTAACATGTCATCTTTTTAAAAACATCTCTGTGTCTAACTAAGCCTTCAAGGAGGGGAGGTAGGCATGAAGAGGTGTTTGGAGGATGATCATAGAACAGTCATAGTCCCTGCCCTTAGAAAGCACGATAAGGCAGGTAAAGTATATCTATTACTACCCCAAATCTATCATTACTAAATTAGGGAGTGTAATAAGACAGATAAAGTGTCTCCATTTCCAAGTTTGCTGGGGTGAGGGGTGGATTGAGAGTCCTTTCTGTAGACAGATCAAACCGAAGGAAGGGATTTCAGAAAATCTTCCTGGAGGAAATGACCTGTAAATGGGAGGGCTGAGTCAAAATGAGAGGACAGTGGGGGGGGGGGGGGGGGAGACTGAACAAAGAATTTTTCTACTGAAAGTGGCAAAAGAAGACCTAGGAGAAAAAGAATCAAAAACAGCCAATACTGCAATCCTTTCTCAACTCCCATTCATGGTGGTCTTCCCTTCAACTACACCTCAATAACTGCTCATTTTAAAGAAAAGAATGTGCAGCCTTCAGTGTCCTCTAGGATACTTGGAAGGTCTCTGGAGCGACCGTTGTGAGGGCTCAGAGTAGACTCTGTCCCGACTGATGAGTGGCTTCAGAAGGGCTGAGACTGAGGGGCGGGCATGCATTGAAGGGCACATTCTTTCTCTCCTTTGCTTTCTTTTCTGTCCCTCTTTACAAATCTCCCCTTCCTCTTTTGAGCAGTTCCCCTCTCTCTTCATTGTTTTCTGGCTCTTCCATTTTCCACGGCCTCTTAGCAGTATACCTTTTAAGAGCTGAACATTCTCTCACTCATCACACCGAATCATTCAAGAACCCCTCACCCCCACCACCACCCAGAGCTCCCAGAGACTAAACCACCAACAGAAGAGTACACATAGAGGGAGCCATGGCTCCAGCTGCATATATAGAAGATGATGGCCTTATCTGGCATCAATGGGAGGGGAGGCCCTTGGTCCTGTGAAGGCTTGATGCCCCAGTGTAGGAGAATGCTAGGGCGGTGAGGCAGGAATGGGTGGGTGGGTGGGGGAACACCCTCATAGAAGCAGGAGGAGGGGGAATGGGATAGGGGGGTTGCAGAGGGGAAACCAGGAAAGGGGATAATATTTGAAATGTAAATAAATAAAATAACCAAGAAAAAAACTGTTTTCCTCTCTCTCTCTCTCTCTCTCTCTCTCTCTCTCTCTCTCTCTCTCTCTCATTTATTTATTTATTTACTTACTTACTTATTTTTGGTTTTTTGAGACAGGGTTTCTCTGTGTAGCCCTGGCTGTCCTGAAACTCACTCTGTAGACCAGGCTGGCCTCGAACTCAGAAATCCACCTGCCTCTGCCTCCCAAGTGCTGGGCTTAAAGGCGTGCACCACCACTGCCTGGCAAGAACTGTTTTCTAAATACCCAGTGTATTCCTACCACTGTTGGAAGAGAATGGGGGTACAAAGCAGAAGTCAGACACAGTTTCTTGTCCTTGGGCAATTTAAATTGTATTGACAGAAACTAATAATAAGCAAGTAAACAGATAAATTAGCAAGATAATTATAGATTATAACTGCTCTGAGGAACATAAAGAGGCTAATATACCAGGAATTAACTGGAGGAGGCACAGAGTAGCTTTATTAGGATAATAGATGGGGCTCTGCTGACATCTGACCTGAGCTCTGACAGATGAGAGGGACCCATAGTGAGAAGAGCTGAGGAAGAGTCATCTTGGTAGCAGCAGCCTTGTAACTGACCAAGAAGGTTCAACATGGGATAGGAGAGATGCCAGAAGCAGTATCTTAGCATCAGGATAAGAACTTTGCTTTGTTCTGAGCCTTAAGTGGAGGAATTTCTGGCTCAAGTCTTCTGTATCTAGAAGCTCATTCTTCTTTAACCTCTCCATTTCATTTTCTAATTCTGGGTTTTCCGTGCCATTTACACACAAGGTGGACATCTCTCTTTCATATCCACCTCATTGTCATCTTCCAAATAAACCAGTTTGTCACCTTCCCAGGGTCTTCCTAAATGTACTGCATGTAGCTGATTTAATCTGGTTCCGGATCATTCGAGATCATGATAACTGATACGTAAGTAGAAAAACCTTTCTAATTTTCATCCCTTGGGAGTGAGGGAGTTTCTGTCTCATAGGCAGCTGCTTCAGATATTCATAATGAAAGGTAGAAAAATCATAAGTTGATCCCCTGAACCCTACTCTTAAAAGCAAAGACATAAAAACCTTTAAGTCAAACACTGTGTTGCCTCAGTCCCAGGAAATTAGCTGACCATTTGAACAGATGGCCCTAACTAAACAAACCTTAAGATTCATGGTGTCAGGATGCTATGGGCCCGAGATTAGCCTGGCCGCGCTTTGAACTAACAGCCCTGAGACAGTTGGTGCCAGGATGCTAAAAGTTTGAGATAAGCCTGACCCCCTTGAACTGGAGCTCATGATATATAGTGTGAAACTACTTCGAAATAGCCAATTATAAAGTGACACACCATGCATCTTAGGAATTTGAGATCAAATGTATCGATGACCTAGTGACCTGTTCCCCCTCCTTCCCCCTTCCCTAACTAACTCCACCCCCACCTGATTTGTAGATTCACCCTTAAAAGCTGTAAACTTCTTTTGTTCGGGGCTGCGGAATCCCTCAGGCCCCTGCGCGGGCTGGAAGGGAGGACAGCCCTGGCTAGCCAGTAAACCTCTTGCGTTTGCATCAAGATGTGTTTCTCGTGAGTGATTTGGGGTGCGTCTGCAGTTCTCCACGGATCGTGAGTTCTTTTTCTAGTGGGCCTTACAATAGCATATGATATGCCCAGTGTTGAAATCCAGCAATCACAGGAAACAGAAGAAGTAAAGAAGTCTATGCTTGGGCTGGAGAGATGGCTCGGTGGTTAAGAGCACTGACTGCCTCGGCCTCCCAAGTGCTGGGATGATAATGAAGATTTTAATATAGGTGTTTTTGAAATATTACCTGGAACATATTTATCTAAATAGACAGTCATTGTTCACCCCAAACTCAAATTTAAATAAAAACCTGTATTTTCATCTGTTTTTTTGTTTGATTTCTTTGTTATGACAGGGTCTTGCTATGCATCCCTGACTGCTGTCCATTTCAGGATCTTCCTTAGTCTCCCAAATGCTGAAATTACAGGCATGAGCCACCATGCCTGGCAGTCATTTGATAAATCTAAGAATTCTACAAGTATGCAGCGCAGAGGCTTATAGAAGAGACCCTTTTCAAAGGAGGTGACACCAAGAAGAGATCTGGGAGATGAATAGTCCATCCTATGCAAAAGGAAGCAGGGGATTTCAAGGGAGAGAGACCAGATTTGCACAGATCCAGAGGCAAGAACACTGGGCTAGTGTAAGCAGAGCTGGTGGACAGTGAGCAGGATATAAAGAATATGACTTGAATAATAATGAGGACTTAGGCAAAGGGCAGATATTAGGTTCTGAGGAGTCAAAGGAGACAAGGATGGGAGAGAACAACCCCTACATGCTAACAGCAGCCCTCAGAGTAACGTGAGGTGGTCCATCCTGAAAAGAGAAAACATTCTAGTAGTTCAGGTGAAAGATGTTGGCTTGAAGGAGTGGAAGCCAATGAAGCTGGGATAAGCAGGTTGATCTGAAGCATAATTTATAGATAGAACTGACTGTGTGTTGGAGTAAGCTTCAGAGGTTAAGGAAAATGAAGGTTATTAGTTTTTCTTTCTTATTAGGTTTTCTTTTCCTCTCTCTCTCTCTCTCTCTCTCTCTCTCCCTCTCTCCTTCCCTCCCTCTCTCTTTCTTTCCTTGAGACATGTTTTTTTCTACATATCCCTGGCTGTCTTGGAACTTACTATGTAGACCAGAGTGGCTTCAAACTTGCAGAGATCAATCTGTCTCTGCCTTTTGAATACTGGAATTAAAGGCATACCCTGAAAGAGATGAGCTCTTAATTCTGCATCCACACCACTGCTATGACTGAAACACTTATGACTGAAAGCTCTTAATGAACTTTAGCTGTTTGGATGGACTCGAGATGAGAGGGGATGAGTAGTAAGAATTCCTGTTTCTCCCAGATAACTGTAAGGACCGTGTCCTTCCTGTGAAATATTCTTTACTGTGCCCTCACCAGCTCTGCTGTTCCATTTCCTGAGTATCCACTTTACAAACCCATTGCATAAATTTTTTTACTTGATGAATTATGTCAACACTCAGAAAATTTCAAATTTGAGGGCATTTGCAATTTTAGATTTTTTTTTTTTTTGATTAAGAATGATAATGACCAATCTGTATCTTTCTTCCTGGGAAGGAGGACAAGGAATGCTGGTCATGGCACCTTAATTACAATTTCAGTAGGTAGTAAACAAAGCTTGGAAGAGGCAAGAGGAGGAGTTAATTGCTCATCTGCAGGAAGCCAGTCAGAATGGAGGGAAAGACAGGCAACAGCTCTGAAGCAGAAGCTGCTGAGGAATTAGGATCCCCTGGCTATATAGCAGAGGAAACATTAAAGAGGTTACCTGAGGCGGGGCCTTGACATCACTGTAAGGACTTTCTTTAGTGGGGGTGGGGTGATGGGTTGGGGCCAACTGCACTGGTGGAGTTGTCAATTGGACTGGATGTGATGTGAGAGCAGATGAGGAGTTGAGAAGAATCGGATTGGCCTAGGATCAGGGAGGATGTGTCTATCAGCTTAGGTGAGGAAGTCAAATGTTAAGGGGTTAAAGAGGTGGCTCAGGGACTGAGAGAACGGGCTTCAGTTCCCAGAACCCAGACTGGGTGGCTCACTACTACCGTAACCCAAGTTCCAGAAGATCCAATAGCTCTGTAGGCATCTTAACTGATGACATGGTACACATATAGACTAGCAGGCACATATACAGATAAAATTCTTTAACAATCAGTGTTTTTTTTTTTTTTTTTTTTTTTTTTTTTTTAAAAAAAAACAGTTACAAGATTAAACTAGACATGGTGGCACACCTCTGGCATTACAGCTGAGAGACTGAGACAGGAACCATTGCTGAGAGTTAGAGGCCAATGTGGAAAACACAGCAAGACCTTGGAAGGAGGAGGGGAAGCGAACTGAGATAACATAGGGGTACTTGATACAGCTATGTGATGACATCAGTGTGTTCAGTGACTATACAACAAAGAGTTAAAGGGTGGGTATGTGAATCTGGGTTTGTCTCTCATGAAGTATGTGGCCCTGGATATGGCATTATGGGTAGCAGTGAAACCAAAATAGTCCCTATTAACATTAGCCATTTATAATTTTTCAGATGTTTTAATTTTTTTTCCTGCTCTCTTACCCGGTTCACAAGAGTCTAAACATCTCCTTTATTGTAAGGAACCTGGAGGGCAGGCAGAAAAGCAAGCTCATTTGTACAAGATCACAGTCAAAGTCAGCCTTAGGGACACAGCAGACAACAGTGCTCCTGCTCCCATTATGTTAAACCTTGACTCCTGACTCCCAGGGATATAATGATTCAAACAACAGGGACATGGGTTGTGAGTCAGAAACAAGAAAGAAACATGAAGCAGAGAAGGCTGGTTGGAGAAAGAGGCACTAACACAGAGAGTGACCTAGAAAAGCCTCTTGAGTTGCCAGCCAGTCTATCTATGTGCTTCTGGGTCTTGGCCCAAAGAACCAACTCACCCTCCCTCTTTCCTTCCTCTTCCCTGATGACTTGTCACCAAAGTATCACAGGCATGCTGTTGGCAGCCAGCCTGGCAATTAGTGCTGGAGCCTCTCCCTTTGACTTCCTCTAGAGCCAAGCCTTCAGAGATCCCCCCAACTCACCCCTCCAGCCCTGCCCAATCCTATGTTATATCTCTGGAAGTAAACATTGGCCTCAGGACCTGCCTAGGCCTCTCAGACCCCCTCCAGGATCCCCTCCTGGCACAGAGATGGCATCTGGCATCCTTTTATCTACCATCTCAGAACACTTTTGTGAGCATCTTTGAAACCTGGGTTTGTTAGCTGTGTCCACACCCATGCTGCTCCCTGTGGGGTGGGGGTGGGGGGGCATGGGAGGCATGGGAGGCATAAAGAGTAGGAGGGACTTCAGAGAAGCAGAGGAAATGGAGCTTACAAAGCTTGTGAGATAGTTCCAACAAAGCTGTGAAGAGCTGCTACTGGGAGGAGAAAGATGAGGTGGACACTGAGAAGGGACTTTGGGAAGTGAGTGCCCACCAAGGCAGATGGAGAGCAGGAGGCGAGAAACAACCACAGCAGAAACAAATCCAGCACCAGCAGGGGAGAAGAGTCTGGCAGAGTGGTTGAATCTGGGAGGGAATTGTTACAGTTGGAGAAGAGGCAACAGTGTTTCATATTGCTACAGCGCCTTCAGTCTTTATTCCACATTAGTCATGGATATCATCACTCCCATTTTAGAGATCACAGATGGAGGAACCTAGGCTAAGAAAGGTGACATGAATCATGTAGCTAGTAAGAATGAGAATTCTTGCTTGTTCTCTCTGGGGAGGAGGAGACGGGTAGATCTCTGGGGCTGACTGGCTGAGTTCTAGCCCAATAAGAGACTTTGTTTCCGAACACAAGATGACTTTGTTTCAAAACAAGAGACTTTGTTTCAAAAAAACAAGCTTCTGACAGGTAAGGTGGTAAACACACACACAGAGAGAGAGAGAGAGAGAGAGAGAGAGAGAGAGAGAGAGAGAGAGAGAGAGAGAGAGAGAGAGAGAGAGAAAGAGAAAGCTAGACCCGATGGCTTATACTTTTAATGTCAGCACTTGAGAGATAGAGGCAGGCCAGCCAGGGCTAGATAGAGAAAACTTATATCACAAAACACATTTTAAAAATGGGAGATGTATCTTTTTTTTCCCCCCTATTATAGCAGTATCTGCTAAAGGAGTAGACTAGACATCCTGTCCCACCACCACCACCCCTCTTTAAGGACCTGGTCTCATTGTAATAAAGGCTGGCCTTGAACTCTTGATCCTGTTACCTGCACTGCTCAAATGCTGGAATTTTGGTCTGTGCTATACCATACCTGGTTCCTCCCCCACCAAACAGTCTAAGACACGTTGCCTTCCAAAGACTGAACTACTTGTCAAGAAGTGATGTGATATAATTGAGCAAAACAGATAGGGGTGTGGCCCAGGGCTAGAGGGCTTCTTTGGGGGAGGGCAGTTTAGAAAAGCTTCACAGGAGAAGTCTGAGAAAGAGAAATGCACCAGAGGACAGTGGGAGGAGGCAGGAGAGGGCCTGTCAGGCAAAAGCCAGCAAGCAGAGTGTGTGGGAGAACTGGGTACTTTCAAAGAAAACAAAAGAGGGCGTGAAGGGAGCTGGAAAGAGAATCTACAGAAATAATTTGGAGACAATAACATTAAGTTTATGGTCTATTCAAAGCCACCCAGAACTGCTGTGTATGTGCATGGTGTTGGGGGTTGGGGGAGCTTACAACCACAGTGTTATGGGATACTTTATTATGTTGGAGATGCTGAGAACCTTGGTGAAATAAAGAACAGCCTGTGACCATTTCCATATGCCAGGCAACATGTAAAGTGCTTTCATGAACATTACTCAAATTTAATCTATGCTGCAGTTAAAAGCAATGAGGAGGAGCTTGGAACATGGTTGTGTGGTAGAACAGGCACTTAGCCTGTATGAAGCCCTGGATTTCATCCCCAGCACCAAAGCTAAGCAAACAAACCAATAAAAGAGAGTGAGGAAAACTCCTGTGGGTTGACATGAGAAGAACTCCAGGACGCACGGATAAAAGAACAAAGCACATGGATAAAAGAAGTACATGCTATGAGTTATGGCCCATCCTACAGAAGCAGACACAGGCGATGGCTTTGGTTTGGGGCAAAAGGGAGTCTAGAGCCCAGACATCTGTGACAGAAGGTACATCTGGAGGTGGATGGGAGAGGATTAGTGTGTGTTGATGGTGGCATTTCATGTCTGGGCCTGGCACCGAAAGGCGCTTGGTTGGGGCTGAGTGCCTTTTTTCCTTTACCCTGGACAAGTCTTAGTTTTTAATTTAATTAAAAAAAAATTCTTGGAACTGGGTGATCATCCTTTCTAAGCCTCCTGAGTGTTAAGACTGTAGGTGTATACCACCAGGTACAGCCCAGACGGTTTCAAAGCGTGGCTGAGTGCAGTCTGACTAAACAAAGATGATTCTGGCTCTAGGTAGAGAGCAGATGGGTGGGAGTGTGAGAGAACAGAAATGTGCATGGGGCTGGACCGTGGGAAAGCAAAGGGGGAGGAAGAAAGTGTGTGAATCTCACCTGAAGGGGTAGGTAATCGGTGGATCCCTCCTGGCTGGGGGCATAAGGACCACAAAGCACAATTGATTATTTTCAGAATGTGAATAGAAGTAAAATGTCAAATAATTTGGAAGAAGTAATTAGAAAAACATAGAAGAAGCAATTCTTCCAACTCTTTTATCTGATTTGGGGTGGTTTTTCTTTCTTTTTTTATTTTTTTTTTTTTCTTTCTTTCTTTCTTTCTCCTTTTTTTTTTTTCTTTTCGAGACAGGGTTTCTCTGTGTAGCCCTGGCTGTCCTGGAACTCACTCTGTAGACCAGGCTGGCCTTGAACTCAGAAATCCACCTGCCTCTGCCTCCCAAGTGCTGGGATTAAAGGCGTTCGCCACCACTGCCTGGCTTTTTTTTTTTTTGCATTTAATTCTTAGTCTGTAACTACCAGAATTATATTAGTAGTCTCTACTATTTTCAACTCTTTTATCTGATTTGAGGTGTTTTAGTTTTGTTTGTTTGGGGTTTTTTGGCATTTAATTTTCAGCCTGTAACTATCAGAGTTATATTTTACCATTGGCCCTTTCAATTTTTCCCCATTATTGATGGATTTACTTTTTATGAAAGATACAGCCATTAAATTAAGAAAAAATTGTCTCATTTAATTAATGAACACTTTCCCATCCTCGTTTTCTTACTTATACCTATTTCAAAGCATGTGTATCTATGTTTATTCATACACAAACACATGAAAAGAAACAGAAAAAAATGTCCTTTGAGATCTTATCCAATTGTCATTCAGGAAGACAGTAGTTAAAGGAGACTTTCATTCTTCCTGTTCAAATTCCTTATCAGTGAATATATACATTAATTACTCTCGTAGTTACAAAGAATCCACACAGCAATACTAAAAGGCAATTATTTCACATGGCTTACAGGTGTGAGGAATTTATTTAAGGTTTTACAACAAGCAAACATATCTGATTAAACACACTTTTAGGTGTGACCCTAAAGGAAGAAAAGCCAGGGCAAGAGAACCTGAAAAATGAAGCCAGGAGTGAGTGTGTGAGTGTGTGAGTGTGTGTGTGTGTGTGTGTGTGTGTTTAAGGGGGTGTGTTTAGAAAGCCAGGTGTGGTCAAATACTCCTTTAATCCCAGAATTCAGGAGACTGAAACAGGAGGATTGTGAGTTCGAGAGAAGCCTGGGGTACATAGCAAGACCTTATCAAGAAAGAAAGAAAGAAAGAAAGAAAGAAAGAAAGAAAGAAAGAAAGAAAGAAAGATGGAAGGATGGAGACAGAGACAGAGAGAGAGAGAGAGAGAGAGAGAGAGAGAGAGAGAGAGAGAGAGAGAGAGAACCAGGGAGCGAACCCTTGGCTAGAAAGGAATAATGAAGACAGAACAGCAGCAGCATGGCTGTGTGGTTTACACGTTGAAGGACACTTTAGGGTTATACTAGGGAAAGACTCAACAACAGTCAACAGCAGTGCACTGAAGGGTGACAGGTCATGGCCCCACATCCTTAGGGAGCTCAGGAGCCAGGCTTGTGGCAGCTGTTGATTTACCTACAGTGAGTCACTGGATCCCTGAAACTGACAGCCAGGGTGAGGTCACCACCCCACAAGACAAGAGGCAGAAACAAGAAGGCCCTTGCAGACTGGGGAGATGAACCTGTCTGGTCAGAGGCCATGATCCCAAAACCAACAAAGAATTCATATCTGACAGGTTTTCCTTGGGGCTCAAATGAATAAGTAGGTCTGGGAGTCACTGGGAGCTATGGCAAACAACTTTGCCAAAAAGATAAGCTACAGCCTGCCCCGGGAGAACAAGGCATATTAGGCAGGAGAAGTGGCCAAGAGCCTCAGCCAGGCCACCGAGGCAGCTGTTGTAATCATAACCTAGTTTCCACAGTGTCACCTGAACACTTTCATGGACATAGAAGTGGTGACTTTGGAGATTGAAAGTGTCTGTCCTGGGCTGGAGAGACAGTTGGTGTTTGGGAACACTGATTTTCCAGAGGACCCAGGTTCCCAGACTCAGATGATCTGATGAGCAGTTCCCTTTTCCGACCTTCAAGGTCACCAGGCTCATATATGGCACATAGACACACAAACACCCATATGCAATAAGTAAGTAAGTAAGTAAAATATGGTACCCTGATTCCATCCATTAAAAAAATATAAACAAAGAAAATGTTTGTTCCCTGACCTAAGATTTTTATGGCCTTGTTGGGAAACCTTATGGATGAACCCAACACGTGGGCTATTTGAAGAGTTTTTTACAACTGAGTCGATTCTACAAATAAACACATATGTCCTAACCACATTAATTTATTTCCTTAACTTCCCACTGAAGACTCTTCTATTCAGAATTTGGCTGAGGAGTTGTGAGGTGGCTCAGTGGATAAAGATGTTTGTTGCACAAACCTGAGAATTTGAGTTCAATCATCAAACACCCCCAACTACTACTATTGATAAATAAAACAATTTGTTTTTCTAAGAAGGGGGATGACAGTCACACTAAGCCCTGTCCTCTTATAAATAAACTCTCCTATTTAATGCCAGTTTTAGACAAGCTTACTCACAGACCAGGATACAGTCATAGCAAGGTCATGATCACATGATTAGTGATCCATACACTAAAGACCAAACACCTCTTCTCTCAAACTAAAGGAAAATGGTATTTTGACCAATTTTAAAAATGACCACTTGGGCAGTGGTGGCACATGCCTTTAATCCCAGCACTTGGGAGGCAGAGGCAGGCAGATTTCTGAATTTGAGGCCAGCCTAGTCTACAGAGTGAGTTCCAGGACAGCCAGGGCTACATAGAGAAACCCTGTCTCAAAAACAAACAAAACAAAACAAAAGTTTAAAAAAATGACCACTATCTTTATTTCTTAACCAGTATAGCCTCACCTTCATTATAGTCTTCCCTGTGTATAAATAAGATTGCTTGAGATATTCAGCCATACAATCTATGTTGTTTTATGACAGCATTAATCTAATGAACTCTGTTCTCATGCTTAGACCCACCACAAAATCACCTGACTAACTCCCAGCTCTAGAACAGGTTCTCATGCTTACTAAGACTTCCCCAAGAAGTAAGACTTCTTGTGAGGTACAGTCTTACTCCCTGCAAGAAACACTAAAACCAGCCTGTGGAATCTTTGGCTGAGGACATTAATCATACCCAATGTTGGCTTTTTAAAATTTTTCTGAGATGCACAGAGAAACCATTCTGGTGGGAGAAGATGGTACTGAGCAGGAGGTGGTGTCAGAAGAGACAGAGAAGCCATGAATTCATTCAGTTCATAGTTACAGAGGACTGGTGTGAGCCATAGACATTCCAAGTGCCAAAGACAATAGTAAATACAGCAAGATCCCCAGCTTTTAAGGATGCATTCAGTTGTGATGTCAGGAAGAGACATATAAACAGACCATTGTTATTTTTGGATATATATGTTACTGTGCCTGGGACATGCTCTGTGCTCACCTAAGAGACTCATCTAAAGATCTGTGGTAAAGGAGGCAGGACCCAGGAAGGGCTCTCTGAGGAAGAAGGGGATTAAGGCCCCAGAGGCTGAGAGGCCCTTAGGATGAAATAGGAAGTCAGGTGTGAGCAAGCACACTTGTACTCTCATCATTCAGGAGTTGGAGGCTGGAGGATCAGGAGTTTAAGATTAGCTTCAGCTACACTGTAAAGCTGAGGTCTGGCTTTATAAAATTCTGCCTCACCCTAACAACAAAACAGTAGGAGAAGGAACACAAGCAGCTCAAGGGGATATTAGATATTTAGAGGTGTAGGGAAGGAGCAGTTCGTGTGATTTGGTCTCATTAAGGTGAGGAATTGTAACTAGGCAGAGTGTGGTTGGAGATGCTTACAAACCCTAATAGGTACTGAGACTCTATCCTTTAGAGAAAGGAGATATTATCAGAAACCCAGAGAATCCTGATATGATCACATTATAAGAAATATTTTAATTTTTTAATAATCTCTTTACACATATAGTTAACTTACTGCTGCTTTTCTGGACCTTTGGAGCTGCCCAAGCTCGATGTCACACACTTCAAGTAGAAGATTGAATTAACCATGTTTCAGAAAAGAAACAGGCTCATCCTGAGGACAGGACAGGATGCTCTGCCCTAAGATTCTGTCTTCTTCCTCTGCTTCTCTCAAAATGTTTCAGCCATTACTGTTCTCATCGCTGTGAACAATACCTGTCAAAACCAATTCGTGAGAGGTCAGGCTCACTTTGACTAATGATTTGAGAGAATAGAGTCCACCATGATGGAGAAGGCCCTGCTAAGGAGTTCATGGTGGGAGGAGTGTGTAGCTGGTACTCCTCTTGGTTGACTGGAAAGCAGAGAAGGGGTAACACTTTTGCTCAGTTGGCTTTCTTCTTTATCCCTTGTCATCAACCCAGGACCCCAGTCTAGGACCACTACCCACATTA